>NW_015507361.1:94187-94948 GCF_001515645.1 Sinocyclocheilus grahami | reverse complement strand
CGCTGCTTCATCCCTAACTTCCCCTCGATAGCCGCCCCTTTGACAGATCTGACCCGGAAGGGGCAGCCAGAGCGAGTGGCCTGGAACTCCGAAGCGGAAGAGGCATTCCAGGGAGTGAAGCGAGCGCTTACTTCCGATCCGGTCTTGCGCGCCCCGAACTTCGGTTGCCCCTTCCTGCTGCAAACGGACGCCTCCGATGTGGGATTGGGAGCAGTCCTGTCTCAAATCCAGGGTGGTGAGGAACATCCCGTATTATTTATTAGCAGGAAGCTGACCCCACCCGAGAAAAATTATGCCACCATGGAGAAGGAAGCTCTGGCGGTTAAGTGGGCAGTACTGGAGCTGCGTTATTACATCCTGGGCCGCAAGTTCACCCTCATAACGGATCACGCGCCCTTGCAATGGATGGCCCGGGCTAAAGACACCAACGCCAGGGTGACACGATGGTTCCTCGCGCTCCAGGACTTCCACTTCGTGGTCCGCCACCGCGCTGGGGCAGCCAACGCCAATGCCGACGGCCTGTGTCGGATCTGGTCAGCTTTTGCAGGTCTGTCAGGGGTCACTCCCCACCCACCCCCGATATCCCCCTTGTTAACACCGTATCTATCCAACAGAACCAGGACAACGCTTAGGGGGGGGAGTGTGACGAGCGTCCCGAGCTCACATCAGCGTTGCCCTGGAAACGGACGAGGAACACTTGCAACACGCTCATCACGGGCTGATTGGTCACAGCTGAGAGTCATCAGCCCACGGCCAGATAA
>NW_015507361.1:90050-93356 GCF_001515645.1 Sinocyclocheilus grahami | reverse complement strand
AAAACCTATATAGACATAATAAAAAACTAATAAAATGACAACATTACTACAACTGTAACTAAAACTAAAATAGATAACTAATACAAATCAAACTACATTAGTTTATCAGTAATCCTAAAAAAATAACACTGAGCCAAACACACATGCTAAAATAATAACAACTTACTGACACATAGTAAGAAATGGTTATAAAAAACTGAAACAGAAGTGAAACAAGTAGTAGGAAAGAGGAGAAATAAAAAGCTATATTTTTCACTGTTTTATATGATTTTACTGAAACCACATACATGGATATAAAAAAATGATGCGTAGAAAAGAAAATGTTGGCTGTCTAAGTGAGTTTGATTCATACATTGATGGTTCGAGTTGTTAATTACATGATGCAGTGAGCAGTTTAGCACCGGTTAATGATTTAATGCACGAGCACTGCTGTAGTTTATATAACAACACTCTCCAATGGTACTTTAATTTCTTTTAAGTCTAATTCCTAGTCATAATAGAACTATATCTTAGTTTTACCGGCAATATACAGTTTGCGATTGCATTTTATATGTTGTGACGAGCGTCCCGAGCTCACATCAGCGTTGCCGTGGAAACGGACAAGGAACACCTGCACACGCTCATCACGGGCTGATTGGTCACAGCTGAGAGTCATCAGCCCACGGCCAGATAAAGCCGCGTGAGGCCCGAGGAAGGGAGAGAAGAGAGAGATGCTCTCCTAGAAGCTGAAGTCTAACGTTGTCTCCTTTGCATTACAGAAACCAGCCCGTGACCAAGCAGCCCATGCACGAGCGCCGCACGGACTCACTGACACTGGATCACGCTCACGGAGAAGCACCGACTCACCTCAGGAAACAGCGCACTCACTTAAGCACTTCCCCTGTGAATAAATCCACCATCCGGGGTATTTATTTGAGCTCTCCTTGTCGCGTGTTCCTTCCCACCCCGTTACAACAGTCATTAAATAAAATAGGAAAGGCATTGCCTACTCCCACCTGCCAGACCATGTATTCAATTGTATCTCTGTATTGCTTGGTGTATGTCCAGTAGTTTGTTTAACAATCTTAATCTCCATCCATAAGAAATTAGCTAGTCTGCTAACTAGGCAAGGCAAGTTTATTTGTATAGCACATTTCATACACAATGGTAATTCAAAGTGCTTTACATAAAATAAAATAAAAACAATAATCACAACAATAAAACAAGTAATTTAAAAACTTTGAAAATTATTTTTAAAAAATTGATTTAAGAGGTTTAAAATTAATTTAAGAAAACTATTATACATATAATATAGTGCAATCAGTTCGGACATCGCACAGTGCTCATTCAATAAATGCACAGCTAAACAGATGAGTTTTGAGTCTGCATTTAAATGTGACTAATGTTTTAGCACATCTGATCTCTTCTGGAAGCTGATTCCAACTGCGGGTGGCATAATAACTAAAACACATTCCCCTTGTTTTGTGTGAACCCTTGGTATTTCTAACTGACTCGATCCTAATGATCTGAGTGGTCTGTTAGGTTTATATTCAGTGAGCATATCTGCAATGTATTTAGGTCCTAGGCCATTGAGTGATTTATAAACGAGTAAAAGTACTTAAATCAATCCTAAATATAACTGGAAGCCAGTGTAAGGACCCGAGGACTGGTGTAATATGCTCAGATTTTCTGGTTCTAGTCAGAATTCTGGCAGCAGCGTTCTGGATGAGCTGCAGCTGTCTAATGGCCTTCTTGGGAAGGCCGGTGAGGAGACCATTAAAATAGTCCACCCTGCCGGTGATAAAGGCATGAACAAGTTTCTCCAAGTCTTGACTGGAAACAAAACATCTAATTCTTGCAATGTTTTTGAGATGATAGTATGCTGATTTAGTTACAGCTTTGACATGACAACTGAAACTAAGGTCTGTCTCCAGAATCACACCAAGATTCCTGACTTGATTTTTAGTTGTTAGACCCCTAGAGTCAAGGTATGCATTCACCTTGAGAACTTCATCTTTGTTTCCAAATGCAATGACTTCGGTTTTTTCTTTGTTTAACTGAAGAAAGTTCTCGCACATCCAACTGTTAATTTCATCAATGCATTGGCAGAGGGAGTCAATGGGGCTGTAGTCATTTGGAGATAAGGCTAGGTAAATCTGGGTATCATCTGCATAGCTGTGATAGGCGATTTGGTTCTTTCTCATTATTTGACTTAGTGGGAGCATATACAGGCTAAACAAGAGCGGTGCAAGAATTGAGCCTTGTGGGACTCCGCATGTCATGGACGTCCACTTAGACTTATGCTCTCCTATACTCACATAATAACCTCTCCCTTCTAAGTATGACCTGAACCATTTAATTACCATGCCAGAAAGCCCAACCAAGTTTTCCAGTCTCTCTAGTAGTATGTTATGATCGACAGTATCAAACGCAGCACTGAGATCTAGTAGTACCAGCACTGATATTTTGCCAGATTCAGAATTTAAGCGAATATCATTTATTATCTTAATGAGTGCTGTCTCTGTGCTGTGATGCGGTCGAAAACCAGATTGAAAATTGTCCAGGTATCCATTTGAGTTTAAGTATTTGTTCAGCTGATTAAAGACTACCTTTTCAATAATCTTTCCTATAAAAGGAAGATTTGATATTGGTCTATAGTTGCTCAATATGGTGTTATCAAGATTGTTCTTTTTCAGAAGGGGTTTAACAACTGCAGTTTTCAGGGAGTTTGGAAAAGTCCCAGAAAGAAGTGAGGCGTTCACCACTTTTAAGAGATCTGCTTCCAAACAGTTAAGCACCCTTTTGAAAAAATATGTGGGAAGTGTGTCAAGATAGCATGTTGACGATTTAAGGTGCTGTACTATTTCTTCCAAAGTTTTGCTATCAATTTCTTCAAAAGCAGACATAGTATCTTCTTTTTGATATTGTGGTCGAATATGTCTAACCTCTGCATAACTTGGGGATGTGCTAATCGCCTTCCTGATATTATTGATCTTCTCAGAAAAGAAGGAAGCAAACTCATTGCATTTGCTGTCGGAGAGCATTTCACTGGCAATCTGATTTGGGGGGTTTGTCAGTCTCTCAACAGTAGCAAAAAGAGTGCGAGTGTTGTTTAAGTTACTGTTTATAAGGTTTGAGAAGAATGACTGTCTAGCTTTGCCTAGTTCCACATTGAAAGAAACTAGCTAAAGATGTCTTTACCAGCCACACTTCTATTTATGAACTTTTGACAGAAAATATAAAGCTAAGGTTTTTCCCTCCTTGAATAAGGTTGGTGTTAAATACAAACCCAATTCCAAAAAAGTTGGGACACTGTACAAATTGTGA
>NW_015507361.1:85664-90032 GCF_001515645.1 Sinocyclocheilus grahami | reverse complement strand
AGACCACATACTGCATCAATTACAACATCATGGCTGCGTAGAAGAAGGATCCGGGTACTGAAATGGCCAGCCTGCAGTCCAGATCTTTCACCCATAGAAAACATTTGGCACATCATAAAGAGGAAGATGCGACAAAGAAGACCTAAGACAGTTGAGCAACTAGAAGCTTGTATTAGACAAGAATGGGACAACATTCCTATTCCTAAACTTGAGCAACTTGTCTCCTCAGTCCCCAGACGTTTGCAAACTGTTACAAAAAGAAGAGGGGATGCCACACAGTGGTAAACATGGCCTTGTCCCAACTTTTTTGAGATGTGTTGATGCCATGAAATTTAAAATCAACTTATTTTTCCCTTAAAATGATAAATTTTCTCAGTTTAAACATTTGATATGTTGTATTCTGAATAAAATATTGAAATTTGAAACTTCCACATCATTGCATTCTGTTTTTATTCACAATTTGTACAGTGTCCCAACTTTTTGGGAATCGGGTTTGTATATAATTGTTCATTATATTTAATATGCTCTTATGTCTGATCCCTGTTGTCATGAACACGTGTGTATACTTTGCACCTTGGTTCGTCAGAAACAACATTTGTATACTGTGTATGTGGAAGAATGACAATAAAGTAAAGTTGAGTTGGTGACCATGTCAGATGTAATATTACAGTTATTTCAGCATTGTAGCATAACCTACATTAATGACTCACGAGGTCATCAAGTTGTGAAATTCAGGGCTCCAACAGACTCGCTATTTGTGTTATAGTTACACTACTTATTACATTTTAAATAGGGTAACTTGTAATCTGTAACCTGTTAAATTTCAAAAGTAATCTTCCCAACACTGGTCATTGCAGTGTTATTGCTATCAGATACATAATTTAGATAAACGGGCGATTAGCTATCACACATTACCATGCAGCAGAACCTAAAACAGATGTGATATAAAATAAAAAGCTTTGTAACTATAATGCCAAAACACAATGAAAGGCACATTGAATTTAGTGAGATTACAGTAGTTAGGAATTCTCGCTCTGATTCTGATGGCAATAGGCACACAGAAAGCGGGTCAGCTCTTGGTTTAACCTTTCGACCTGGCCATTAGACTGTGGGTGTCACGAATTCGGTTCATGGACTTCCGTTTATTCACCACCAGATGTCACACTTTCCATTACATTGACTCTCGCACTACAGTTTTCTCGGTTCTGATCTTTGCCTGTCTCCCTGGATTTATCCCTCTAGTCTCGCCCCAGTGATTCTGTCTGCCGATCGTCGACCTACGCTAGCCCTAGGACTATTCTTGTGTTTTGCCCGCCATATACATGTCTGCCATTATCTGACCCATGCCTGTTTTATGACCACGTCTCTGTCTTCTCCTAATAAAGAGCTTGCATTTGGATCCGCACGTCTCACGTCTTGTCAGCCCCGTCACAGTGGGTGGTATCCAGAGGTGAGACTGACATTAATGTTGAGGTGTTGGCAGAACGCGGACCAAACTCGGGAAGTGAACTCTTTCCATTACATTGACTCTCGCACTACACAAACTGTTGCATAGCACCCCAGACTACATTTCCCATCATTCTTTGCACAATTTGCACACTGCCCTGATTGCACTCATTGCACACAGCTGTTTCTAATTACCTCATTCACTATATAACACCCACTCTAATCACCTTTCTCTGCTGAGTATTGTTTAGCCTGTACCCCTTTCCGAGTCTCCGTGTTTTCCTTGTTTTGCCTTGCCAGTTTTCTCAGTTCTGATCTTTGCCTGTCTCCCTGGATTTATCCCTCTAGTCTCGCCCCAGTGATTCTGTCTGCCGATCGTCGACCTACGCTAGCCCTAGGACTATTCTTGTGTTTTGCCCGCCATATACATGTCTGCCATTATCTGACCCATGCCTGTTTTATGACCACGTCTCTGTCTTCTCCTAATAAAGAGCTTGCATTTGGATCCGCACGTCTCACGTCTTGTCAGCCCCGTCACAGTGGGTGGTATCCAGAGGTGAGACTGACATTAATGTTGAGGTGTTGGCAGAACGCGGACCAAACTCGGGAAGTGAACTGAGGACCACGGTCCGAGACAATGTCCTCAGGGAGACCGTAAAAACAGAAGACCTGTTCGAAGAGTACCTCTGCTTTTTCAAAGGCTGTGGGGAGTTTACTTAGGAGTATGAGACCGCATGCCTTTGAGAAACAATAAATGACCGTTAGGATGGTGGTATAGTTCCTTGAGCTGGGGAGATCAGTAACAAAGTCTATAGCTATGTGTGACCATGGCCATTGGGGAACCGGAATTGGCTGAAGAAGACCTGCTGGGCGCTGGTGGGAAGATTTACAAACATGGAGCATTGTAATAGAAAGCCCTTACATCTTCCCGGTGAGCCGTCAAACTTCTCGGGCAACGCCAGACGTGGGCTGGTCGACGAGTGACTGGGACTGGTAACCGTTTGTGACGGAACGGATGGATGAATGCTGGACTCAGGCATAGTGATGCGAAGGGCTTGTAGCGTCCTCACCATCTCCTCCGTGAGCGAGGTAAGTCGTTGCAGCTGCTGTTGATGAGACGCTAACATGGAGGCCAGGGCAGAAACCTCAGTGGTGAGCTGATAGATCGCTGCTGGTTCCATGTGGGGCGAAGTCTTCTGTAATGAGGAGTCAGAGGCGTTTGGATCCATTTGCAGCTTTTATTTGAATCAAAGGCAGAGTTAAACAGGCAGTAATCAATCAACAGCGTCAAGAGCAGCAGGGATAATCCAGCAGAGTAAACAGAAACAACGCGAGGGTCCACGAGTAATAACAGTCCAAGGTAATACACAAGATAAGTCGAGACGGGGGATAAACGCTCAGAAATGTAGCCAGGGCAATACAAGACTTTGCGAATACTGAGAGTCTGGGAGCTGTTTAAATGGGGAAGCTAAGGAGAAACACCTGTGCCAGTAATCAGTCTCAGGTACAGGGTGTTATGGGAAATGTAGTCCAAGAACGCTAGTACTCGGGAGAGGGTGCCCTCCGGAGGCCGTCGTAGAGAGCCACAGAGGCCTGATTTGTGACACTGACACCCTGGAGCTCAAATCTCTGAATATGCTGAAGCATATTTTCAAGTAGGCCTTATCTGTATTGAAAAGCTGCATTTTTGAAGTCTAAACCAGTGTTTTAACAAATTTGTGGCACCCTACAAAATTAATTTTGTCACAATATTTGAATTTCTAACTTCAATATGATCATTTGAAAAGTATAGATATTCGGTACAACAGGGAAGAACTGCAGAATATAATGTCATACAGATATTTTTAATATTATAAAAATATTATACACATTTTTTTTCCATCAATGGTGGCAATCAATAGGCTAATGACCAATTTATATGACAGATTTTAATGTAGGCTGTTATACATACTGTCACGAATTCAGTCCATGTACTTCCGTTTATTCACCACCAGAGGTCACCCTTTCCTTTAAATTGACTCTCGCACAACACTATCTGTTGCATAGCACCCTGGACTACATATCCCATCATTCTTTGCACACTGCACTGATTGCACACAGCTGTTTCTAATCACCTCACTCACTATATAACACCCACTCTAACCACCTTTCTGTGCTGAGTATTGTTTAGCCTGTTTCCCGTTCCGAGTTTCTTTGTTTAGCCTGTTTCCCATTCCGAGTTTCTTTGTTTAGCCTGTACCCCTTTCCGAGTCTCCATGTTTTCCTTCTGAGTTTCTGTGTTGACCTTGTTTTGCCTTGCCTGTTTCTGCGGTATCTGATCTTTGCCTGTTTTCCTGGATTTCTCCCTCTTGTCTTGCCCCTGTGATTCTGTCTGCCGATCGGTGACCTACGCTAGCCCTAGGACTATTCTTGTGTTTTTGCCCGCCATATACCTGTTTGCCATTGTTCGACCCTGCCTGTTATACACACGTCTCTTTCAATAAAGCTTGCAGATGGATCCACATGTCTCACGTCTCGTCAGCCCCGTTACACATACGTAAACATTATTTAATTACCATTATAACTAGCTATCTCGCAAATTTTTGCTCACTATATTTTTTACTTTACAGTGGGGTAATTGTGGGTAATTGAATTGAATAAAAAATGACAAGTAAGCGGTCAGTAATAAAATAAGAACAAATAAAGAAATTAATAATGATAGCACAAATAAAAAATAACGACAGGCCTTCGAATTAAATAAATTGCTTTTTAGTTTTTCAGGCAGGTCTAACAGTAGGGTTAAGATATTTACATTTGTATTTTTTTTGCCAATTATCCAAATAATGTTTAGTCCTAGAACGCTATTAATATCAGAACACGTGAGCATAACATAGCGGTTAGTGTTGTGGATTTTTCTTGGGTGCGGCCAATGAAGTGGAGAAG
>NW_015507361.1:81995-82324 GCF_001515645.1 Sinocyclocheilus grahami | reverse complement strand
AAAAACTTGACCTTTGCTTCTGCAAGCATTTCTTGGAAAACAGTTATGTCATTTAGTGCCATGTGTTCTGAGCAACTTACTGCAGTGTCAACCAATTCCACTTATATATGTTTATCTGTAAGTGTGAAAGTTTTTTTTCATGTTATGCAGACTGTCTAACTGCAGTATTGGAGAGGAAGGCTCTGGCTCTCTGGCTTTAGCTCTGAGATCAAACCCATCGTACCTGAGAGAGTTTGATCTCAGCTCAAACAAGCCTCAAGACTCAGGAGTAAAGCTGCTCTCTAATCTACTGGAGGATCCACAGTGTAAACTAGAGAAACTGAAGTGAG
>NW_015507361.1:77396-81056 GCF_001515645.1 Sinocyclocheilus grahami | reverse complement strand
TATAATAACTTTTTGAAGCATCAAATCTTTAGGTGAATGAACTTTCAGTGAAAGGGCAGAGATGTGTGTTTTGTGTTTTGAAGATGAACAAATGTCTTCTGGATCTGGTATGACATGAGGGTCAGAAATGATGACAGCATTTTCAATTTTGAAGTGAACTATCCCTTTGATAAATAGAGGGGATTGTGATTACCACGAAGTTGGAGTAACAGAAAACAGAAGCATACTGAAGGATGAATAGTATGAAAGAGTATAGTAATGACATTGACTTTTTAGCAAACAGAATTTTCTTTTTATACAAATCAGCCACCACATCACACTGTTTTCTTATTTCTTCTCTTTGCAGGTTGAGTAAATGCAGTATCGGAGAGGAAGGTTGTTTTGCTCTGGCTTCAGCTCTGAGATCAAACCCCTCACACCTCAGAGAACTGAACCTAAGCTTGAATAAACCTGGAAACTCAGTGAAATTCTTGTCCGATCTTCTGGAAGATACAAATTGCAAACTGGAGTCCCTAAAGTGAGTTTTGCTCTCGTGACTGTTACATTGTTTGTTCTGGTCTCTGTATAACTAGTACTGAAATCTTTCTTATTTTTCTGTTAAACAGACTCTAGGCTCCATGCATTTGACCTGATTGACACTGTCCTACAGAGTAGCCTGTTCCTTTGTCTCCACTGCCTACTATGAATAACAGTACATTTAATTTACTCTCAGTTAAAGCAATACATTTGATCAATGCTTAAAGTATTTAGTTTGTTACATCATTCATTCAATTTTACTGAACACATTTTCACACTTGTCAATCATGTTTGACAAAACATCAGCTGGTCCAGTGCATATAACACTGAAGCTCTGGACACGTCTCAGCTATACATCTCCATGCACAATACTGTTTTCATCATATGTCTACTTCATTTGATTGAACATATTAACAGAAATGAATTAATAAATAAAAACTATCCATGGCATTATTTAAAAAACAAGTGTCTAAACATTTTCACATTACTGTAGTTTCTCAGATAAGTTGTTGCAGGCATTTTGAGGACGTTGCTACAGATATTCTATGAATTTAGGCTATATATTGCATATATATGTCTTAAGTAGTCACATCTTTTTCCATTTGATTATTGTACCTAAATGTATAGATCATAGTTTAGATACATGTAATTACACATAATTTTAAATCAAAGAGTTTTTTATTGATTTCATATTGTATATTACATTTTATATTTTACATTACAATTGTCTAGTATTTAACTGGCTCACATGTTAACTTGCTTTTATAGTTAAACATGGTTTCAATTGGTGGTTGGTGTTTTGAATAAATGGTTGAAGAAAAAACTTCAAAATGTTATTTATGTGTATATGTGCTATCTTTAACTCTATATTGCATATATTTAATACAGGTAGATTCAAATTAAATTGAACATACATTTTAGCTGTGAAATAATAGAATAATAATAGAATTTAAGTAATTGTCATGAAACCTGGGTGTCATTTTAGTAAAGCTGTAATATGCAGTACTGACACCATCAAATTATGGTAAATATGGGACATTTACAGCTGAGTGTTCCACAGTGTAATCTCATTAACAAAGCAATGTCAAACATGACAATAGATGCACAACACTGGTAGTTCTCACTCACACATACAGTATCTGTGTGGTTCTCTATGCATGGAAACATGTCACAATGAACACTGCCGGAACATTCAGATACAGTTCATTAATTTGATTCAGCTGTTTTTCAGCTAGTACATCTTGATTACTGATGAACAATAACAACAAACGTATGGGAATTATGCGCAAACTAATGCCACTGTGCTGCTGGGTAAGTAGCCCACCTGACTTGACCAAGTATCAATCTTCATAATTAACTGAATTTAAAAAATAAAGATCCATGTCATATTTCATGTTAAAAAATAAAGAAATTAAATTTGTGTCTATTATAGGATCTTTTGGACATTTTTATTACTGTAACACACATGTGAACATTATGCTATACAGATATTTTTTTTAGCTTAGCCATAATTCCTGATAACAAGTACTAGAAAGACGTTTAAATACCTTACAATATAATATTTCGAATAATATGTTAATACGAAATCAAAAGGTACTGAGAATGACTTTTACGGATGCAAAACAAAATCTTCATGGTCCTAAACACAGACCTCCTTTTCTTCATACTTTAGTTATTTTGTTTTCAGGGTGAAATATGAGTTATGTTTTTATTTATTTATTTTATTATTATTTATTTTAATTTTTTTTGTCTGAGATTAACCTTAGTGCTTGGTATCACATACCGAACCTACGTTTCAACTACTCACTTTGCAGACTTGACGTGAAGATTCAGACTACTATGCAGTACCTGCAGGCCGCTTTATGACCACATCACCCAAGCTAAAGCGCGTATTTGGCGTCCCCCTTGGTTTTCTGAGGAAACAGGGACATATGAGGCAGGAGCATATGTCTGTGTGCTCCCTGTGGTGCTCCAACAGATGGTGGAGTTTTTGGAACAATATGGTAAGAAGAGCATAAGTGTTTTTGAAAGTGTTCTTCTTAGAGTAGCTATACTTGGAATTGTCAAATATCTGCTGGGATTATTTGTTCCATTTGCATTTGTGTGTGTGTGCGTGCGTGTGTGTGTGTGTATTTAGGTCTCCATCAGAGTAAATTATTCCGTGCCAGTTGATCAGAGGCACGGCGCGATGAGTTGAAGAAAAGTTTGAATGGTGGTGAGTTTCAGTCTTTTTGCAATGACGGTGTCCATGCTGTGGTCTCTCTGCTGATTCTCTTCCTGCCTTATGGACTCATCCCATGGTGCCATGAGTGCCAAATGGCACCAAAAGGTGCCATGAGTGCCATCCCATTGAGTGCCAAATGGCTCCTGAGAGTCTATCCAAGTATGTTCACACTCCAGAATATTTCTGTTATGAAGGTTTCTGCCTACACCTCCAAAACTCCAAATGGGTTTTTTGTGTACAAAAACCATGCAGTCATGCAGACAGTTTTGCACCGGAAATCTTCAATGTCCTGTGCTTGCTTATTCACTTCCTGTCTCGTGTAGCTGCTCAAAGTCATGTCAACCATATGACTTCAGAAGTCTTGTCTGAAGTTTTTGGACCCTGTGTCTTTCAGTATTTGTGTGTGTTTATACTACGGGGGCCGTTGAATGCTTGAATCGGATTGGCTGACGAACGTTCTGAGGTGTGCAATTATTTTCAGGGAAACGCATGGCGAACGTAGTTCCAGGCAGCTCTCTTGACCGCATTACAGTTCCAGGTACAGACCTGCTTTGAAGGTTCTTCTGAAATAGGCCTTTTACCAGATAACAGAGAGATAGTTGATGCGTAAGTCAGATAATAGTGTCCTTTGGGCTGCACCCACTCTCAGAGAAGCAGGCGAGGGTGAGGGAGGGCAGTCACCGGTGGAGAGCGTGGCATTGGTGTATTTGGGAGGGTATGTGTTCGGAAGCATGAACGTCTGTATACAGTCAAATAAGATATTCGATTTTTTGAAGATATTCAAAACAAATAAGAAGCACAGACCTTCTTTGCACAGAAAAAAAATGACCTTCAGGACATAAAAATAAATAAATAAATAAAAATAACATCAGTACAATGATTAACAGATTATTATCGATACTGTCAACACGGGAACATTT
>NW_015507361.1:77018-77366 GCF_001515645.1 Sinocyclocheilus grahami | reverse complement strand
CATTACTCCAGTCTTCAGTGTCACATGATCCTCCAGAAATCATCCCAATATGCTGATTTAGGCTACTGCTCAAGAAACATTTCTGAATATTATCAATGTTGAAAATGTGCTTAAAATGTTTGTGAATGTGATAGGCTACACTACCATTCAAAAGTTGTACTGCAAGTTTTTTTTAATTTTTTTATAAATCAATACTTTGCTCAACAAATAAATTAATCAAACATAACAGCAAATCTTATGCAAGATTTGTTTCAAATAAATGCAGTTCTTTTGAACATTCTATTGGCTTACAAGCATCGATCGTCCTCTTTACTGCTAGTTATAACATGAAATAAACGTAAGCATCAT
>NW_015507361.1:75365-75924 GCF_001515645.1 Sinocyclocheilus grahami | reverse complement strand
GAGGACAAGCGGGACTGGGATCTGATGCTGCCGTACGTACTCTTCTGGATATGGGAGGTCCCTCAGGCGTCCACTGCCCATGAACTGTTCCTGCTCTGCAGCCGAGTCGGCATCCCAGCTGAGATACTGACCGATCAGGGAACTCCGTTCATGTCCCGGCTAATGGCTGACCTCTGCCGGCTGCTCCGGGTGAAGCAGTTACGGACCTCCGTATACCATCCCCAGACGGATGGGCTCGTCGAACGGTTCAACCAGACCCTGAAGCGGATGTTGAGACGCGTGGTAGCAGAGGACAAGCGGGACTGGGATCTGATGCTGCCGTACGTACTCTTCGGGATACGAGAGGTCCCTCAGGCGTCCACCGGCTTTACCCCGTTCGAGCTCCTTTTCGGCCGACAGCCCCGAGGGTTGCTCGATGTGGCGAAGTAGGCTTGGGAACAACAGCAGCCCACACCCCAGCGATCCGTCATCGAGCACGTCATCGGGATGAGGGACAGGATCGAGCGAGTGATGCCGTTAGTCCGGGAGCACCTCGCCGCATCTCAACGAACCCAACAAC
>NW_015507361.1:75002-75254 GCF_001515645.1 Sinocyclocheilus grahami | reverse complement strand
GTTCCTCGCAACCTGGCAGGGTCCGTACACGGTGTTAGAAAAAATTGGCCCGGTGACATACCGGGTGAGACAACCGGGCTGGCGAAAACCGAACCAACTATAACATATAAACCTGCTGAAGGAGTGGCCTGGAACGCCGAGGCGGAAGAGGCATTCAAGGGAGTGAAGCGAGTGTTCACTTCCGAGCCGGTCTTGCACGCCCCGGACTTCGGTTGCCCCTTCCTGCTGCAAACGGACGCCTCCGACGTGGGA
>NW_015507361.1:44853-74992 GCF_001515645.1 Sinocyclocheilus grahami | reverse complement strand
GCATGCACTGTGCCTTGTTTACAAGCATTCTCAGATTTCATCAAACATATCTTCATTTGTGTTTCGAAGATGAATGAAGGTCAACTGGTTTGGAACGACATGAGAGAGTAATAAATTACAGAATTTTAATTTTTGGGTGAACCCTTTTTAAATAAGAGTAAGAAAAATAATGTGAAGAAAGAAAATAGGTAACAAGGAGTCTGACAATTTAGATGAAGGAACTTTATATCTAAACATAATACACAGATATTAATTTGTTTGCAAATGTTTAACCTGAATATGTACTCTTAAAATGTAAGTTACTTATGTTATAAGTAATGTTATTACTTATTTTTGTCATATTGTATTCTTGTTTCTAGGACTATGATGAAGAAGAGATGTCCGTCGGCCTGTTGACCGTGATCCCTGAGCTGAGGACTAGAGCCATACCTAACTCACTGCTTTTAATGCCATGTCTACTGCAATCATTTTGGAAGGTACAATTGTATTGGATGATCTGGAAAATCCTCCCCAAGATATGCCTGCTCTTTGGACTTGGATTTATGCTATGAAATTATAGTATCCTCCAGTACTGAAGTACACCTTTGATTTCATTCAATGGCTGAACCTAGAATGCAATCTCTGAAAAATCTTCTGATGTAGAAAGATGTCATTGTGGCGTGATGGAGCATTTTTCAGTGTAATTGTTCATGATCGATCATTATTGATTTAGAAAATGGTAAATCTAGATTTACAAGGTGTCATAAAAGGGATGTTGATGTATGTTTTTTTTCCTATTTATTTCCTGAGTGCAGTATGAGCAATTTTTCTTAGTGTTAAATTGTTGATTTGATAGCATGCCTAAAAAATAATGACTGTTCAGTGAATTTTTCTGGGAGAAATCCAGTCATTTCTATAGAAATCACCATGGTTGTGAATGTCGCATGAGGGCGAAAGGTTTCCCCGAAGATGTCAAATTGATCTCGTGAATTCGCTGTGTTGACCAACAGAAAGCTATACTTAATTTCATAGTGACTTCTGTTTGAGCCGTGATTCATACACTGCTACTATAGTGGACGATGAATCTTCTTTTGCCCTGAGAAATTTCTCTGAATATGTGACTGCACCTTAAAGGTGGGGTAAGTGATTTCTGGTAGCCAATGTTGACATTTGAAATCACCAAAACAAACCCGCCCCTACCCCAAAAGTTTCTCGCCCCTATTTTGATAGATTGGGCTGATTGGTCACAGCTGAGAGTCATCAGCCCACGGCCAGATAAAGCCGCGTGAGGCCCGTATTATTTATTAGCAGGAAGCTGACCCCACCCGAGAAAAATTATGTCACCGTAGAGAAGGAAGCTCTGGCGGTTAAGTGGGCAGTCCTGGAGCTGCGTTATTACCTCCTGGGCCGCAAGTTCACCCTCATAACGGATCACGCGCCCTTGCAATGGATGGCCCGGGCTAAAGACACCAACGCCTGGGTGACACGATGGTTCCTCGCGCTCCAGGACTTCCACTTCGTGGTCCGCCACCGCGTCGGAGCAGCCAACGCCAATGCCGACGGCCTGTCTCAGATCTGGTCAGCTTTTGCAGGTCTGTCAGGGGTCACTCCCCACCCACCCCCGATATCCCCCTTGTTAACACCGTATCTATCCAACAGAACCAGGACAACGCTTAGGGGGGGGAGTGTGA
This sequence comes from Sinocyclocheilus grahami, assembly GCF_001515645.1. Classification (NCBI taxonomy): domain Eukaryota; kingdom Metazoa; phylum Chordata; class Actinopteri; order Cypriniformes; family Cyprinidae; genus Sinocyclocheilus; species Sinocyclocheilus grahami. Next base: position 73,322 of record NW_015507361.1, on the reverse strand, counting down.
CGAGCGTCCCGAGCTCACATCAGCGTTGCCCTGGAAACGGACGAGGAACACTTGCAACACGCTCATCACGGGCTGATTGGTCACAGCTGAGAGTCATCAGCCCACGGCCAGATAAAGCCGCGTGAGGCCCGAGGAAGGGGGAGAAGAGAGAGATGCTCTCCCAGAAGCTGAAGTCTAACGTGTTGTCTCATTTGCATTCCAGAAACCAGCCCGTGACCAAGCAGCCCACGCACGAGCGCCGCACGGACTCACCGACACTGGAACACGCTCACGGAGAAGCACCGACTCACGCACGGAGAAGCCTTGACTCACCTCAGGACCCAGCGCACTCATTTGAGCACCACTCTGTGAATAAATCCACCCTCCGGGGTATTTATTTGAGCTCTCCTTGTCGCGTGTTCCTTCCACCCCGTTACAATACATATCTATGGTCTACACTGGATGCGGCGCGGGACGACAAATCCCCGACAGAAAACTGCTGCTGCGTTCTATTCATGACGTATTGACAAATTTCAATTGATTTTCAATGGTCGCTTTGTCGAGTCCAGTGTACTAGACAGACTTTAGTGGTTGCGGCGCAGACACGGTGTTACTCACCTATCGAGAAGAAACAAAGCAACCTCTGCATCCGATCGCAGGCCTTCTGCTCCTTGAGTTCTCTCCAGTGCTGGAAAGCTGATCCAATATTTACACGGGTCCTACTTCTTGCCTTATTGCCTTAAACCTTCTTTTGTTCCGCAGACGTTTTCCTCTTTTGTTTTTTATCCACCATCTCTATCTTTCTGGCACTCGGCTCGCTAATGTGAGCACTGAACACTCTCTCCTCCACATCATGAGTAGACACGCCCCTTACTGCTGATTGGCTACAAGTTTGTTTTGCTAGTCGGCCCGAATCAATTTTCTAAAGCGTTTTTGAAAAATCGCTTTTCCCACCTTTAACATAAGGGCTAGGAGGGCCTGAAGCCCCAGGGCCAGTGGATTTGAGGGGACCCGACGTGATTGGCTGTGGAGGAAAGGAAAATTAGACCTAGAATTGATTGGCCATCGGGAGCACCCAAGCTTTTCCCAGTGTGCCGATTGCTGCAATCCCACCACACCCCCACATGTATGTGTCTGCGCTATTTCAGTCCAAAAGATATGACTGTATGGAATTTTAGCTCAGTTGTAAGGGAATTAATTATTATTATTGATTCAGGTTTTGATAGGACTCGGATTTGAAGAGCCTAATTCAACCTGATTCGAATTGATTCTAAATTTGATAGTTTACACTCTATCAGCTACTCGGCCAGCGAGAAGTTGATGTCAGTGTATATTACCAATTGAATATGTAATTTTTGTATTCTCCCTGGCCACGGGTGAAATACAATTATTATAACTTGTAAGCTCTTAAAGAGGTAATCATTATCAGTAAGCCACGAGCTAGGTAGCAAGCCAGGGATCTTACTGCTGGACAGGGAGCTATAAAATTGTCTCTTTTGTTGATCGGATTTTAGCAATTTATGCGTCCAATGGTCATGAGGTCCGTGCGATTCTGTGCGGGGCTCTGTTTAGGTACCAGGTTCTTTGTTCTTTGGTCCATTAGATGTTTTATTGATGCTGAAACCAGTCACGAAACCTACTGACCTTCTGTAGCTTAAACGGGTCCAGATTGGAGGGGTCAGTTCTTGTTGTCTTAGTATTGTGTCGACATGGAGGTTGCCTGGCAAATCATTGGCTCCGTGTTTTCTTTGTAAAGATAAGCAGAGCGAGACAGGAACTCATTGGAGAAAGTTGTCGCCTGGCTGGTCACGGTTCATGCTTTTACGACTCATCTGGTTTGTGTGATGTTCGGAAATGCCTTACATGAGCGATTAAAAAATGTTTGTAAACATTCACCATAAATTGTACTCATTTACACTAGAGTTGCAGGTATCTTTTAATCACCTCAGCTTTACTGTAGCGCATGGGAAACAAACACTAAAAGCCAAGTGAAGAAATGGCGCTAAGTTACCTGATTAAACCGTGCAGCGCAAGAGAACAGCTGGACCGGTGTCTCCCACCCGCAACTGTAGCTCGACACTTTCGCCGCTCTATTGAAGTGATAAGCAGCGCTTTCCCATTTGAATTCCACACACGACACTTATGTTTGAACAGTAAAGACTCCGTGGTGAAGCTAGAGGAAACCAGATTGAATAGCAGTAGCACTGACCATGTAAACTGGAGTGTAGAGGTAAACTGTACAAAACTGTAAATAAGCATTCTACTGATCCAGAATCAAGCCAATACACAAATCATTTTATAGCTTTACTGTTTGCGCACTCTTGGTTTCCATGACTTCTCACATTGAAAAGTGGGTTATATGAATATTTATGGCTTATCTTTAAGATTCCATGCAGAAGTGCTGAGTTTGAAAAGCTTGGTGATGTGTGAACCGATCCTCGAAATCAAACGCCACAGTAAATGATTAAAGGAAAGGTTTACCCCATAATTAACGTTTAGTTTTCTTACCCCATTGGCGAATAGTTTTTTTCTTGTTTTGATCAAAAATCAAATAAAATTTAGTGAGGTTTATGCTTAACCTTCAAGTTGTGTTCTGGTCACTTTGACTTGGATGATCTTTTTTCCTGAAAATGCTAGTAAATGTTATTGTATTGGACTAAAACTTACTGACTTTGCTCACACAGGGTATAACAACTTCCCCCTCAAAAAATTGTTAAAGGGGTCATATGATGCGATTTTAAATTTTTCCTTTCTCTTTGGAGTGTTAAAAGCTCTTGGTGCATAAAGAAGGTCTGTAAAGTTGCAAAGACTAAAGTCTCAAATCCAAAGAGATATTCTTTATAAAAGTTAAGAGTCAGCCACGCCTACCTAAAACGGATCGTTCTAACACGCCCCCACATATCTACGTCACAATGTGGAAATATTAGCATAACGCCGCCCAAATGTTCACTCAAAGAAAGAAGGCGTAACTTTTATTCTCGCTGTAGTTTTGTTGTTTCCGCCACCATGTCGTAAAGACGCTGTGTGCTTCGTTGTGAAAGCGAAACTACTTTGTTTGGTCTTCCAAAAGAGGACGATATCTGCTTCGTAATGCCTGGAGCTCATCCGTGCTGTTGCTGAGGAAATACTACAACTTTGCGCTGTCGATCGCCGGATCGGCTTTCACCGTGTCAAAATCGCCGGCCGCGCCGTTCTCAAGCCCGCGCCTCTGCTCACTCTAACCCTCCCACCGTTCCTCACTCTAGCCCCCGGTCTCTGCTCACTCTAGGCCGCCGTGTGTGACGCTGTTTCGTTGTGAAAGCGAAACTATTTCGATTGGCCTTCCAAAAACTGACACGACTACAAATCAGTGGTTAAGTTGTATTTACAACACTGTTCCAGAACACTTCAACCCAAATATTCAGATGTGTGCAGCACATTTTATGGAGGACTGTTTCCTGATCCTGGGAGAGTAGACTAGAATGCCGGCTGTTCTGACTCAAAGACTGTAAGTACGTTTTTTATATTTAAAGAGTTTTTATATTTTATATATTTAAAGCGAGTTTTTTGGGCAGTGTAGAGTAGGGCTTGTTGTTGTAAAACATGGTTTTATGTTTACGCGGTGCGATGCAACGCGTAAAAAGACAGTATGAGTCATTATAATCCATAATTATGTCCCCACTGGATGCAACGAATGCCTCGTTTATAATGGGTTTTCATGTTTTTGAATCATCGCTCCGGCCTGACAGGGCATCACGGTATGGTGAGGGGCATAATCATATTCGGCCAATCACAACGCACTGGATAGCTGGCCACTCACAGCACACCTCGCTTTTCAGACCGATGAGCTTTGTAAAAATCGACATGTTTCAGAAAGGTGGGGCAATAAGGAGAATCAATAATGTACAGTATGTGGAAAGTAATGTGTTTTTTGAACCTTAAACCGCATAAACACATTTCATTACATCAAATACACAAAATACTGTTCTTTTTAGCAGCACCATATGACCCCTTTAATAATTTTTCATTTTATGCCAAAAATCATTAGGATATTAAGTAAAGATCATGTTCCATGAAGATATTTTGTAAATTTCCTACCGTAAATATATCAAAACTTAATTTTTGATTAGTAATATGCATTGCTAAGAACTTCATTTGGACAACTTTAAAGGCGATTTTCTCAGTATTTAGATTTTTTTGCACCCTCAGATTCCAGACCTTCAAACCATACATCAATGGAAAGCTTATTTATTCAGTTTTCAGATGATGTATAAATCTCAATTTCAAAAAATTGACCCTTATGACTGCTTTTGTGGTCCAGGGTCGCACATAAGATTCTTTTTATTGACTTGTTTTCTTTCAATTAGCACAGGTTTTGTATTTCTGTTTTGGAACTAATTGGTCATAGGCCTCATTGATCTGAGTTTACGCACCTACATTTTTGAGTGAAAAAAGCATTATTTGTGGATAATCTTGGCAGTGTTCACTCAAAAACTGAGGTGCATAATCTCAGATCAACAAGACCAAAAAGACTGAATCCAAGATTTGTTGATAATATTGCATAATGAAAGATTTACGAGCTATTTTGCTGGTCATATTTCAGAGGAAGCACCAGATTATGTAAAGGATTTTCAGCACGGCACAAGGGTTAAACCAAGAAAAAAGAAAAAAAATCAAATATAGTAATGATAAAGTATGGTTGGTGCAACAATGACAATGATAAAAAAACACTCTGAAACAGAAGATTGTCTAGGAATTTTCTGTCGGCCCGTTTTTATTTCTCTCAATTATGGCAATGTCATTCCTCTGAGTTAGGAAGCCTCAGCTGACCGTCTGAGCTCAACACTAATGGAATCAATGGTCAATGGAAAAAGCACAGAGACAAATTGGACTCCGTAATGGGCTGAAAGAGGTGCTTTGATTCTTGACCTTGGCTATTGTGGCACTAATGTAGTTATCCTTCATTATGTGTTATCCCATCTCTACGCTAATATGGTACATTTCCTTAAAAATGCCAACAGCAGAAAAACAAAGCCCTAGTGTTCAGCCCGAGCTGCCTCAAAGCTAAAAGACAGTCACAAAACCCTAATTGTGATTTTTGCTTATTTTAACAGGTGAAAATTAATCTCGAAGCAGGACATATTACATGTGTAAGACTTGTTTGTGATGTTTTTGTGTGGCTGGTTTGCTTCAGATGGATGGGTAAACTTTAGTCTTGAGAGGACATAGCACTAAACAGACTCATAACATTTGGGCTTTGCTCCAAAGATAACACCCTCTCCAAAGAGTTATATACTAGCACTTCTATTTCAATCTACACAGACATTAAAAGCCATCATGTGCTCACAGATATATTACACACTTGCCCATAACTAAAAGGCTTTCAATTTCAGTCATGGCTACACTTATGATTTCTACAGCAATATTGAGAAATGTCACATAACACATTTTATTCACAAAATTATGTTGATTTTCATTAACATGCAGAGCAAACAGTGTAGTCTGATTCACAAACAAATGATTCTTTTGAACTGATTCTGTTTGACGAATCATTTTAATGAAACACCAGAATCAATCTCAAACTCATTGTGAATCAGTCTAATGACTCACTTAAACTGAATCCTTAAAATGAGCCTAGAACCAGTTTTCTGTTATTTCATGCCTTTAAAATAAAGCGTAATCTTTTTGTGATCTTTTTGATGTATCATTTCAATGAACCATTGGAATCAGTCTCAAACTCAGTGTTTACAGTGTGAATCTGTGTATTGACTCACTCACTAACTGAATCTTTAATATGATGAACTCAAAATGAAACAAGAATGAGTTTGTGTTATTTCATGCCGATAAAATTAAGATTAAAGACCGCTATGATTGTGTCTCATTTATCAAAACCATTCATATAGGTGTAGGAATCAAGAATGAAAAGAAGACCAAACAAACAAACCTATAGCCAAACGGGTCAAAATTATCGATTTTTCTTTTATGCCAAAAATCATTAGGATATTAAGTAAAGATCATGTACCATGAAGATATTTACGGTAGGAAATTTACCAAATATATCAAAACTTAGTTTTTGATTAGTAATATGCATTGCTAAGAACTTCATTTGGACAACTTAAGGCGATTTTCTCAGTATTTGGATTTTTTTTTGAACCCTCAGATTCCAGATTTTCATATCCATACATCAATGGAAAGCTTATTTATTCAGCTTTCAGATGATGTATAAATCTCAATTTAAAAAAAATTACCCTTATGACTGCTTTTGTGGTCCAGGGTCACATGCTGTATAAGATTCTTTTACTGACTCGTTTTCATTCAATTAGCACAGGTTTTGTATTTTTTTTTTGGAACTAATTGGTCATAGGCCTCATTGATCTGAGTTTACGCACCTACGTTTTTGAGTGAAAAAAGCATTATTTGTGGATAATCTTGGCAGTGTTCACTCAAAAACTGAGGTGCATAATCTCAGATCAACAAGACCAAAAAGACTGAATCCAAGATTTGTTGATAATATTGCATAATGAAAGATTTACAAGCAGTTTTGCTGGTCATATTTGACAGGAAGCACCAGATTATGTAAAGGATTTTCAGCACGGCACAAGGGTTAAACCAAGAAAAAAATAAATACAATTCTTTCATAATTAGTAATGATAAAGTATGGTTTATCAAATAATTCTTATGATGTTCATTTCAATAACGTACAGAGCAAACAGTGCAGTCCAATTCACAAACAAATTGCTCTTATGATTCTTTTTGATGACTCGTTTTAACGAAACACAGGAATTGATCTCAAAGTGTTTACAGTGTGAATCAGTCTAATGACTCACTCACTAACGGAATCTTTAATACGTTTAACTCAACGAACAAGAACCTGTTTTGTATTATTTCATGCTTTCAAAATCAAGAGTTAAAAGAAATTATTTCAACAACTCGGACACAATATAACCATTTTGTTCCCACAGTTTAAAAAGAAAACACCCACTTCAGATAAAAAAATAAAAATAAAATTAGCTGCTGGACAGAATACATGCAAATTCTTGAGGAAGGAAGTCATTATTTAAACTATTCCTTATCAGTCCATGCAATTCAACCATTCAGCCTGAGCAAGTGAAGTCTTATACAACAGCACAAACTCAATCACTAAAGCTGCTAGGAATAAATCGAGTGTCCACTCACATGCATTTTATGGCCAAAAGCTTTTACATGGCCCACTTTGCTTGCTGAATCAGTGATGCATTGATTCAGGGATTTAAATCGTCCATTAAGTGCAATTAAAAAAGTGCTTTTTCTTGAATCAGTCTAATGACTCACTCACTAACGGAATCTTTAATACGTTTAACTCAACGAACAAGAACCTGTTTTGTATTATTTCATGCTTTCAAAATCAAGAGTTAAAAGAAATAATTTCAACAACTCGGACACAATATAACCATTTTGTTCCCACAGTTTAAAAAGAAAACACCCACTTCAGATAAGAAAATAAAAATAAAATTAGCTGCTGGACAGAATACATGCAAATTCTTGAGGAAGGAAGTCATTATTTAAACTATTCCTTATCAGTCCATGCAATTCAACCATTCAGCCTGAGCAAGTGAAGTCTTATACAACAGCACAAACTCAATCACTAAAGCTGCTAGGAATAAATAGAGTGTCCACTCACATGCATTTTATGGCCAAAAGCTTTTACATGGCCCACTTTGCTTGCTGAATCAGTGATGTATTGATTCAGGGATTTAAATCGTCCATTAAGTGCAATTAAAAAAGTGCTTTTTCTGCTGGTAAAGGCGAACCAGGAGCACACATTTTTAATCATGACACTGTTTATCTCTTTTTGACCACTTAAGCAGAGACCGAGCTGTCTGCTCTCCTATAAACAACAGAAAAGTCTTTCATTAAATCGGACAAGGCTGCGCTCTCCATTCTAAATCCATTGCGTGCATTGAACGTTCTAGCCAAATATTGGTTATGATGTAATATTCACATTACATCAATATATTCATGTCTTCTCAAATACTAAACAGACTCTCTAGTTTTAATTAAATTCAGACACTGCTTACACTTAATGGTAAATCAAAACTCTTTATTTACTTTCTGAATGCACATTGCTGTCTTACTGTGAATGATTCATCTGCGCACATTATAACAAAAAGAAGAAAAAAAATAATGTGAAATAACTTTCTTTTTCAGCTGATGTAACTAATGTAAAATACTCATTTTTTTTCACCAGTATCTTTCACACTAAAATGTATTCTACATTTATCAAAAAATTTAGTAACAACTGAAACTACACATACGCAAAAATTACAGTTAGAATTGTGTTGAGATTAAATTTTATACATAGATATTTCAGCTTAAATATATTCCATCATATACAGTGTATGTGCTGACTAGGTACAGCTCTGTAATTTGGGTCTGTATAAAACCACCCAATTAGCGAATGAGACCCATTATTTTATTTATGTATAATTATGCAAAAGTCAATGAAATCCTGAATTTTTTTCGCCAAATCAAACCTGACAGCTCTGACTATAAATCATTATTGTACGCTTACTGTAGTGCCTTGAATTTACATTTTTATGCCGTTCCTAACAGAAAATTAAACCAGAAATCCTATCTTTTATAAATAGCTGTCGACCATTTGTTCAAGGTATTCTGGCTGGCATCTCAGGGTGTGGAGGACATGCATAACCCCATCACAAATGGCACATTAAGATGGAATGCACACTGAAAATTCCCAGCCAAGAAATTCTAGCCTCTGAACCTTTACTTTTAGGGTAGTACATGAAAACAATGGCGGGATCAGTGACGGATCAGTAACTACGTGTACTGATGTGTTGATGATCAACGTGTGTTGATTATATTGCTTTGATCTCACCGCTTACAACTCTATTGACAACTAGAAAAGGAAAGTCTATAAAAAACAAGCTGTCATGTGGCCTTGATAAAGCCTACACTCTAAAAAATGCTGGGTTGTTTTAACCCAACTTTGGGTCAAATATGGACTATCCCAACTTTTGGGTTAAAAATTTAATGCAAAAATTTAACCCAACGGTTGGGTTAGTCCATATTTGACCCAAAGTTGGGTTAAAACAACCCAGCATTTTTTAGAGTGTAGATAGATAGGTAGATATATAGAAAGATGGAAATTAAAGGGGTCATATGATGCGATTTAGGTCATTCTGACTTTGCTATGACAATCTGGCGCTTCTGAATCAGCTACTGTTTTGTTATTAGTTTAAGTATTTGCTATTGACTGTTCAAATGCGGAGTTTTGCGCATCGTGAGAGAGAGAGAGAGGGTCACATCACAGTGGAGTCAGTTGTCTTAACCGTGGCTTGTGTACTGCAAACACATACCAGCTTCATCACTGTGGCTGTCACGAGACTCTGTTCCCCTTTCGGGATCTGTCTTTACATTTATTTTGACAGATGAAGCTCGTGACATTTCTGACGAGTGCTTGCGGTGTTCGGCCAATCACAATGCACTGGGTCAGCTGGCCAATCAGAGCAGACTGCGCTTGTCGGAAGGAGGGGCTTTGTTTGAGAGAGGCGGGGCATAGAGGACCTACAATATTGTACAGTATTTGAAAAATAATGTGTTTTTTGAACATTAAAGCATGTCAACATATTCTGTTACACCAAATAATGATCTTTAAAAAAGCATCATATGACCCCTTTAACGTTTAATTTTACTTTTAAATTAATATTCGAATAAAACAAATCTTTGTAGGGTTTTTTGCCTTTTCTTTCTTATTGTTATTATTAAACTTTTTTTATTTGCGTAAATGCGTAAGCTAGGTCTGTTATTTAAAATGTCACCAATGCTTAAAGTCACTTGAATCTATAGTTACATAGGTATATATACAGATAGTGTAAAACCCACATGACTTGAAAACCCCTCTTGTACCTGTGCAGTTGTTTGCGCAATGAAACGCTCCGCACATTACAAGAGTAGCGGCCTGTGTTTATATTGCGTTTCCTGCGGTGTGTGCGCTCATAGCGCGCGGCATGAGAGAGCGACTGTGGAGTTACACATCCCAGTTTACAAACTTTCCCTCCTCTCACTCTCCAGTCCTTCCTACTGCCTCGGTGCGTCATTCTGAATGGGAGTTTTGTGGTCAAAGCGAACATCGCGCGCGAAGACGCCGACGCTGATGGAATAACGCCTGTTGGATCTCTTATGCGCGAGTGTTTGATCAGAGCGCATACCTGCCGCGCTGACCTTCAGGAGGAATAATCACGAGAACGCACGCGTTGAATGGGTCGTAAGGACGCTCACCTGAACCTGTCTGGATGGGATGCACCGTGAGCTTCATCTGCTGTGAAGACGATTTTCTGCAGATGCCTTTGGATCAGCATGTGGAGAAAAAGAAAGAGGAAAAGAGGCTCTTATCTAAGGTAGGGCGCACATGGGTTGATGCAGGAATGTCTAGTCCTTCGAAGGTTCTTGAAGTTGCTGTGAACTTGACAGTGAAGCTGTAACAGTATTTTGACGTTGGTTTAACTTTTTCCTCTCTCAGAAAGATGAATAATTGGTGCAGATGTTATATATTTTTCTTTTTATTTGATTTATTTATTTATTTTTGTCGGTAAATAAATCAACCAGTCAAAAGTTGACACCTACTTTTTATGGAGTGACCAACAGTGTTGGGGAAAGTTACTTTTAAAAGTAATGCATTACAATATCGCGTTACTCCATAAAAAAGTAACTCATTACGTTACTTGTTACTTTTTATGAAAGGTAATGCGTTACGTTACTTTTGCGTTACTTTTAAAATCTGGACCGGGCTTGCCTGCTTGTTTTTAAAATAAAAAAGTTCTATTTTTGGCAAATATATAAAAACCTTTAAACACCAAAAGTGAAATGAATAAGCCTCAGGCTGAAGGGAAAGTACATTTACGTCCGTACTGTATCCAGAAGAAGAAATTTCAACACACTTCAGCAATAAAAAAAAGACACACAAATGTTTGTCTAGAGTAATTTTTGCTTATTAGTATGGTTGAACTGGATCATCGAAGGTCAGAAGCAAAGACATTGGTTAATAGAATGGGATTAAATACATAAAGGATATGTGTGTTATTATTGCAGGTTTGCGTCATATTCTGAGTTGCATTATTTTTATTCATTTTGAGGAATACCGAATCTGTGTTTTTTTTTTTGTTTTTTTTGTGAGTGAGATGAATTAATGCATATTCATATTTATTTTAGAACTACAATAACATCTTCTGATTTCTCTCAGCATGGGGACAGGAGAGCTGTCAATCAATAAATTGGAAAAAAAAAGTTACTTGCATTACTTTTTTGAAAAAGTAACTCAGATATTCTCTGGTAAATTAAAAAGTAATGCGTTACTTTACTAGTTACTTGAAAAAAGTAATCTGATTACGTAACTCGCGTTACTTGTAATGCGTTACCCCCAACACTGGTGACCAAACAAATCAAAACGGTCTGATATTTTAGAGGTCTGACATTAAGCAGAAGTTGGGGGGAAATGCCACCAAAAGTGAGAAAAAAATGCCCCAGATGCTTATTTGTTTTATGAATATAACCCAATATTATTTAACGTTTAATTAACTTGATTTAATTTCTTTTATTTGATTTAAATTGATGACATTATACACTTTAAATATAAAAACTGGTCCTTAATAAATACATTTCTGACACTGGTGACCACCATGTATGCTGGCTACTTTTTATTCAATATCTGAATCAACTTATCCATCTTACATTTTGGAAAGGGGCAATTTATAGGCTATTTATGTACAAAACTCATTTAAAGCATTTAAGCATACACCTTTAAAGGTCAAAATATGACAGTCGTGTGTCTAAACCTTTGGTTGGTAGTGTGTTTAATGTGTTGACAGATGTTAGATTGTATCAACAACCCCGCCTATACAGTTATGTATGAAAAACAAACCCAGAATCTTCTGTGCAGACCTCACAGGGAAAATAAACACAGTCTCCTACACGACCAGACAGTGAGAAATCAGGGCAAACCCAAGACTAAGCGTAGACAATACTGTTCTGTTCACATTTGGATCAATGAATGAGTTGCATCATTGCACAGTTTAATTTCGGATGGAATCCAGATTGGAAATGTGTGCGTTCTTGCCTATTTATAGATTAGGTCTTTTGTTAAATTTGATTATTATTTTATTTTATTATTTCACATACTGAATGCATTCATATGTGCATCATATTCATGGTTCATATTGTTCTGTAAAGTATGTTTAATGTGCTTAAAAGCTGTTGGTTCATGTGATGCTTACATAATCAAAACGGACAATTCTTTTTATTTTATTTTATTTATTCATTTATTTTTGTTAGTAGTTTGTACACCTATTTTTTTTAGTGACCACATAAATCAAAATAATTGGATATTTTAGAGATGTTTTACATCTTTGGACATTGTCTGGGATGATTAAAAAAATTATTGATGATTTCAGGGTCAGACATTAATCAGGACTTGGGGGAATAAGCCAACAAAAGTGATAAAAATACCCCAGATATTTTAAAAGTGAGGGCAAAAAAAAATAAAAAAAAATAATAATTTAATAATATAGAGCCCAATTGTTTAGAATTTAATTACTTAACTTAGATTAATTATTTGACTTAATTAATGACATTATACATTTTTATGAATAAATATAAATATTTGTCTTTAATAAATTAATTTCTGACAATGGTGACTCATGTATGCTGGCTACTTGTTGACAAATACTGACCATATTTACATGCAAAGTATGTTTGCATGCTCAAAAGCTATTGGTTCATGTGTTTACATAATCAAAAAAGAGGCCAAATTCTGATTAATAATGGAATATTCTTGTACATGCAAACACAGTAAGCCCTGTTGAATTGCATGCTATATTTCAGGGAAAAGTTCAATGTGTGCACTGCTCAAAGACGTGTTACATGGGACTCTTCTGATGGGGTGGTCTGCTCTGGGTGGTGGGGTCAGATTTGGAAGGCCAGTCAGGGTGTTACTTGGGGCAGAAGGGCTGGAGCAACAAGCCCCACATTGTTGCTTTGCTCTCAGCCAGGGCACCAGCGTTAGTGGAGGAATGTTGCGCCTGTATCGTGATAGTCATCTTTCATTTTGGTAACTGTCTCACATGGGGTTTCACAAATCTGGCCCACCCTTATATTTGTATGTTTTTGTAAAGCTGGCTTATTGCTTTTTATGATATGGTGGCAACCACAACATTAGGACACAAATGTTTAATAAACAGAATCATTTTGTATTCCAAAAATGTAATTGTCATTATTTACTCCTGTCATTCCAAACCTGCACTGTAAAAATGTGAACAGTTGGATCAACTTAATAAATTTACTTAAATTGGTAATCCACAAACACCCCCCCCCATTTATTTTCCACTTTACATCAAGGCAATTTTAACAGGTCAAACTAATTTTACTGCAGCACAACCCAAATTATTTACTTAACCTCACTGAAAAACAATTGATGATGGAACAATTTTCACTTAGAAATTGCTAGTAAATTTTACAAATAATTACAAAGAAATGGCAAGCAGTGTTGGAGAAAATTACTTTTTATATTATTATTTTTTAAAGATGTATTTTTTACATTTCTGGCTTTTTATTAGGATAGGACAGTATATATAATGACAGGAAACAAGGTGGGAGAGAGGGGTGAAGTTCGGTCGCCCAAAGCACAATGGATCTATATGTCAGCGTGCTGCCCATGAGGCTATCGGCACAGACGGGAGCGCTACTTTTAAAAGTAATGCATTACAATATTGCATTACTCCCTAAAAAAGTAACTAATTATTTTACTTGGTTATTTTTTATAGAAAGTAATGCGTTACATTACTAATGCATTGCTTTTGCGTCACTGTTTAAATCTGAGCTGGGCTTGCTTGCTTGTAAGGGCTGTGCAATATATCGAAATGATCGAAATATCGCAAATGTACATATCGCAATATGCATATCGCTACACCTTGCAATATTTGGGGCCATGAACAAAAGACAAAGAGAAAATCATTCACTGCTCTTACCTAAATAACTTTGGTAGCTTAAATAATAATCAGAGCATATTGAATTCAAAGAGTAAATACTAAGCAGTGTTTTATTTTTCCTTTTTATTATTCAGTTCCTAAACTCATGTTAAAATGATTACACTAATGTTAAAATGACATTTTTATGTAATGCTCCAGTAAAATACATATCGTTCATTTTCAGAAGTTGTTGTAGGGGTGCTTTCTTATCAGAATCAGAATGAGCTTTATTCACCACTTAAGGATGTAGAGGATGTGAACCGGGTCTTCAGGAAGCAGAAATCTAGAAAAGCTTCTGGCCGGCTCAGAAAATCACCTTGGACCCTCACACCCAGCCCACTCTCTCTTCGAACTGTTGCCTTCTGGTCGGCGCTACAGAGCACTGACCACCAGAACAGCCAGGCACAAGAACAGTTTTTTCCCACAGGCTATACTCAGTCTTAACAATTAAGCTTTCATAATTATACATTGTCCATCACAACTAACATAGTATATTTATATTAAACTGCACACTTTGTAAATAACATATCTGCACACTAATAAACATATCTGTACATTTATCTAAACAATTACATTTTTCCCTATACTTCTATTTCTGTATATAGTACATTATTCCATTTTTCAATTTTTTTTATTATATTAGTTTTATATTACATCCCTACTGTGTTATTCCTATGTATGTCTACACTATCATGTATGTCTGCACTATGTTTGTACTTTCTTGTACTTTCTTCTACACTGGAAGCTCCTGTCGTCAAGTCAAATTCCTTGTGTGTGTAAACATACTTGGTAATAAAGCTCTTCTGATTCTGAATTCTGATTCTGATTAAGTGTGCGCAAACAAGGAATTTGTTGTGGTTTTACAGGAACTCTTGGTACATACATGCATGCATACAAATAACCATATATATGACACAAGATAGTTATGACACAAGATAGTTATAGAAGTTCACAGAACTGACTCAGCAACAGCTGAGTAAAACGGTTTCATCTGAGGATGTGGCACTTTAAGCATTATTGTATCGCATATTGAATATCGCATTATTTAATGAGTAATCGCATATCGCATTTTTCTTCAATATCACACAGCCCTACGCTTGTTTGTTTTTAATATAAAAAGTTCGGTTTTGAGTAAATGTATGTTCATATTCAGTGTAAAACTATAGTAACCATCATGTTTACACAGCGCACGTAACGCCTCTGCACTTACTCCCGTTTTCCTTAAGCATGGGACAGGAGGGCTGTCCGTCAATAAATGGGAAAACAAAGTAACTGGCGTTACTTATTTGAAAAAAGTAACTCAGATATTTTCTTATTAAATATTGAATATCGCATTATTTAATGAGTTATCGCATATCGCATTTTTCTTCAATATCACACAGCCCTACGCTTGTTTGTTTTTAATATAAAAAGTTCAGTTTTGAGTAAATGTATGTTCACATTCAGTGTAAAACTATAGTAACCATCATGTTTACACAGCGCACGTAACGCCTCTGCACTTACTCCCGTTTTCCTTAAGCATGGGACAGGAGGGCTGTCCGTCAATAAATGGGAAAACAAAGTAACTGGCGTTACTTATTTGAAAAAAGTAACTCAGATATTTTCTTATTAAAAAGTAATCTAAATTAAAAAGTAATGCGTTACTTTACTGGTTACTTGAAAAAAGTAATCTGATTACGTAACTCGCGTTACTTGTAATGCATTACAACCAACACTGATGACAAGTAACACATTGAATTACATGTAAAATTTTAAAAAGACTGAAATGGTATTTTCTTGTAGAACATACTCCAATAATCTCTGTTTTATTTACAACTTTGAAAATACATTTTTACTGTTTATATGCGTAAATCTGATCATTTCCACTGTAATAATATGGCTTGAGGTTCGGTTTTCCACAAATCTCTAAAAAATTCAAAATTTAAGTTGGGTTAAAACATCAAAGATTAAATTATGACTCTTAAAAATATATTTTTATTAACATGGTTTGTTTGTAGCAGACTACATTACCAAATTTATGGTACATGTAGCAGGCCAAATTGTTGAGTATGAATGCAGACTGATCATTCAGGAACAATTATTCTTGTTCAGTAAATTCTTGACATCATTAATATCTTGAACATCTATGCAAAGATAATTCAGTTTTATAAAATCTTTAAACTGCTCTATTATATTAGAAACATACAATCATCTCTTTGCAAAATATTCTGTTCTAGACTTTATGCAATTGTTGCTTTTTCTGTGGAAACAGACATATCTTTACATGGCTTTTTTATACTGCTTTTATGGTGTTTACTTACTTGCTGACACAAGGGTGAGTAGATAATAACAATTGCAACTTATTTTTGGGTGACACATTCCATTAATATCCATGTTGTATTACTTTGATGTGAAGATGAACCTGTGGTGTTCAATTCATGAGAGGAGTGTGCATTCATTTTTAGAAGATTAATAACATTTTTTTAGTGAGACTAGAGATCTATGCTACTGCAGCCTATAAAAATGCAATTAGATTACGAACATTTAATTATCCTTGTGCATGTCTTGTGCAATTGGATAAGATAAGATCGATCTTCCCTGGGGGAAAATCAATGCATTGTAGAAGCATGTACGTTTATGCTGAACAATGTGCAATAAGTTGCATGAGAAGAACAAAAAATATCTGCCTTAAATGTTTAATGTGTAATAGATTGCAAGAGATTGTGCAAAATAAGCAGATGAATAAATATGCACACACACAAATATTAGTAGTAGTAAATATCTGAATATTCTGCTTATTGCTTCAACCATGAACCTGATAGTATCATTCTGCATTCATGTCAAAATGATTGTATCTATATGGTGAGTGCATTTTGCAGTGGGAAAAACTGGATTTTCTTTAAGCTTAGTATATATAGGGTTACATCGTGGTGAAGCAAACTGATATTGGTCACAATTAAGGTTTCGTTATCAATGATGGTTGCACAAGTTTTTTTTTTTTTTCAAGATTTTTTTTTTTTTTGCATTTATCAACCCAGTCTCGTGGGAAAACAACTTTTTTAAAAGGTGGTGATTTTGTTTTTCAGTGGGATAATCAGGACACCATGTGTTTGTTTGTTTGTGTTACTGTGTGAAATCTATTGTGAATTCATACAAATTAGCTACTAGTTCACCAAAATGTAAAATTGTTACAAATTGCCAGGAGATTGCGTGAACATTTTTTTGTACTGTTAACAAATAATACTGATCATGCTTGCTAGAAAATACAGATTTACTGGGCGACAGGCTCTTGCCACACAGAATTATGGGAAACAATTTTCCCATAATTAAAAAATTTATAAAATGTGCACACAAACTGGCATTTGCAGACCTAATGTACATAATTTGCTCATTATTTTATTGCAGTAGCCTTAAAATACCTTCTAGTTTTTGCCAGTAAGTGACGCTGATGCCTGTTGCATCCATTACTTTTCAACCAAAATGGTTTGAATGAACATCGCAGGCAGCATGACTTCAGATAACATGACATTGTTTGTAGAATTTTATAAACCGAGATGAAGGAAAATTTAGACTGCAAGAAATTGAGATTTGTTTGACTGGTTGATGTAAATCACAACTCACTGCGGTCTCTCATCTGTTCCTAACTATCAGTGCCCAAATCTTCCAAGCACACTCTTAAGCTTCCTTTCATCCCTCCAGTGGGAATAAATCACACAGACAGTTGTGTGGTAGGATTAGAGCGGGGTGGGGGAGGCCGTCAAAAGAAGGGCCTGTGGAAATTCCAGGGATTTACAGGGGAGTGACAGACTACAGTTACCTGCACCAGGTAGATCTATAGGAGAAACTGTGGGTGCTTGTTTATCAGATGTAGTAAGAGCACAGCATGGGCACTTAACCTACTTTAGACGGTGTAATAGAGCACCGTTCCCTTAATGGGACGCTGCAAGTCACGCCCATAACTTCCTCTTTCAAACTTGTCAGGGCAAAAATGTGCGATTTTATGTGTTGTGGTCGTGATTTGATTTGAGTTTGATAAATCTCGGGGCTGTTTTGGGGTTATGGAAAGATGCTTACTATTGGCTAATCAGCATACTGTCTGTCTGCTTGCATTAGTAGGAAAGAAATGCCAAACACTTCTGGGAAATATCTTATTCCGGTCTTTGCATCCAAACATCTTTGATGTCTTAATGTGCTTCCTATCTGCAAGAGTTTACGCCTGCAGTCATGTGCATGTTTTTTGTTTGTTTGCAATTCTGTGTTTAAGAGGCATTGAACAGAATTGCAGAAATGTGACTTTTCAAACAAGTTTCCAACACTGTCTGCAGTAGAGATTTTTGTAGGCCGACCTGGATGTTCAACACAAATACTGGAAACACACAAATATTAGTAATAGTAAATATCTGAATATTGTGCTTATTGCTTCAACCATGAACCTGATTAGAGCCTGACCGATATATCGTTTACCTGATATTATCGGCTGATATGAGCCTGTCGCCGATATATCAGTATCGGCGAATATGCCGCCGATATGAATTTTTTTTTTACTGAACGTATAATGCAGATTAAATGCTTCTGAATGGTGTAATTACTTAATTTGTCCAGCAGAGCGCGCGCTCCATTGTTTGCTACTGGCGACCCAGGTCAGTGTAGTGTAGAGATGCGCGGATGAGCTCAAACGTCCACCGAGTCCGCTGCTTCATCTCTGATCGCGGCCATTTAGTCAATGCTGGTGTTTATATCGGCTGCGTCACGGCCCAGAACTCATGCTTATCACATCGGTTACATCGTGCGGCGTGACAAAATACAATAGAATTCTATTGTATTTTGTCACGCCTCGCCGCTCGCGTCCGGTGTAGAATAGAACCCATTATAATCAGTGATGTTGTCTACACTGGATGCAGTAAACTGATGTCTCGTTCTATTTATGACGTGCTGACACAAAGTTCAAATGATTTTCAACAGTCGCTTTGTCGCGTCCTTTTGCCGCGCAGACATGGTGTCAGCATAGTTTGTCAGTACAGTCAGTAACGTAGCAGATTTAAAAGTTTGTATCTTTCTGCAGTCCAATAGAAGGCAGTACACTCTGTATACAAGCTGTACACTCACTACTTTACAGTGTAGAAAAGTGTCATTTCTTCAGTGTTGTCACATGAAAAGATATAATAAAATATTTACAAAAATGTGAGGGGTGTACTCACTTCTGTGAGATACTGTATATAGACAGTCTGTGCAAAAAGGCTATTTAAATAAGAATATTCTGCATGTTCATTAGATTACCAAAAAATACACAACACCGAGTTTGTGGGAAAAAAAGATTAATTATTATTATTTATTCATTTTAGATGTTTACATTTGGAAAAGCTGTGCCTCCTGCATAAACCTGCCCCTGTTGGTTTGGCAGTAGCTTGCTTGCCCTACACAGTTACCTTGTTTAATTTCTTAATTCAAGTTATATATATTTTGTTCTATTTGTGTTATTTAAGTTATTTATAATAAGTGAAGTGAAGTTTACTGTTAAGTGCACTGATGTCAGACTCATTTTAAATAATAAAGTTTATTGTTAAATACCCTGCCTCCACTGCATAGGACTATGTTTGTCACATCATTATAAGTGTTTGATCACCACATTTGAGTTATCATTAAAAAAAATGTGTTTATGTATATATATTCTGTTTATGTAGGCTATATACTGTATTCTATGTACAGTACCAGTCAAACGTTTGGACACACAAATGGGAAATGTGTCCAAACTTTTGACTATACTGTACTATAATATAGCCTACACATAAAGAATATCGGCCAATATATCGGTATCGCTATTTTTCTACTCCCTCATATCGGTAGCGGCATCGGCCCCCCAAAAAACCATATCGGTCGGGCTCTAAACCCGATAGCATCATTCTGCCTTCAAGTCATGTCAAAATGATTGTATCTATATTAGGGCTGCACGATAAATCGCATGCGATATTTAACGCGCATCTTATCAGTAAAGTGTACACTCTGTGTAGTTAATGCTGCTCCATGTGAAAGCCCGTAGGTGATGGAGATTTACTGCTGATTAAAGAACCGGCTTTCTGACAAGATGCGCATTAAATATCGCATGCGATTTATCGTGCAGCCCTAATCTATATGGTGAGTGCATTTTGCAGTGGGAAAAACAGGATTTTCTTTAAAGGGGTCCTATTATATAAAATTCAAACTTGCTTCAAGATTTTAGTAATACATTCCTGTAGCAACTCAGTTGGTGTCACGAATTTGATCCATGGACTTCCCTTTATTCACCACCAGAGGTCACCCTTTCCATTACATTGACTCTCGCACAACTCAAACTGTTGTATAGCACCCCGGACTACATATCCCATCATTCCTTGCACGATTTGCACACTGCACTGATTTGCACTCATTGCACACAGCTGTTTCTAATCACCTCACTCACTATATACACCCACTCTAACCACCTTTCTCTGCTGAGTATTGTTTAGCCTGTACCCCTTTCCGAGTCTCCGTGTTTTCCTTGTTTTGCCTTGCCTGTTTCTGCGGTATCTGATCTTTGCCTGTTTTCCTGGATTTCTCCCTCTCGTCTTGCCACTGTGATTCTGTCTGCCGATCGGTGACCTACGCTAGCCCTAGGACTATTCTTGTGTTTTTGCTCGCCATATACCTGTTTGCCATTGTTCGACCCTGTCTGTTATACCACGTCTCTTTGAATAAAGCTTGCAGATGGATCCACACGTCTCACGTCTCGTCAGCCCCGTTACAGTTGGACTGATCAAAAAATCAGATTGCAATTCTGTTTGTTGCTTTAAAGAAACAACAATTTTATAATTATTTTATCACCTTCATGTCATTTGAAACCTGCATGGTTTTATTTTTACCTGCGCCAAACCAAGATTAAATGCACACATCAACAATTACACATGCAGTAGCATTAAAAATTAATTAAAAATTTTTTAGCAGCAAGTGAAAAACCAAAAAAGAAACATGAATTTGTCCATCCATTTTCTTCAACCGAAATTACACCATAATTACAAATGACAGATTTCTGATAATAATTATTACTACAGAATAACAGTATTTATTATTACATTTTAACATTTAATTTGAAATAAAATCATGGTTTTATTTTTTTCCAGACTTAATTCCTAGACTTCTTAAATGGATAGTTCACCCAAAAATTAAAATTGTCATTATTTTGTCACCCTGAACAGATATTTTGAATAATGTTGGTAACCAAACTGTAGCCAAACTGTTGCTGGTAGCCATGGATGAAACTATTTTGTTACCCACATTCCTCAACATATCTTCTTTTGTGGTCAACAGAATAAAGAAACCTCATACAGGTTTGAAACAACTTGAAGGTGAGTAAATGATGACAGAATTTTCATTTTTGGATGAACTATCTTTACAAGTCATACAGTGGTATTTGTGTTAGGATTTTGGTCTTTTTCTGTATGGAAAAGATCTGCTTGAGGATTCATCAGGTTTAGAACGACATGAGGGTAAGTAAATAATGACATAATTTTCAGATTTATTCCTTTCATTATGCCTCATTTTGAAACTGGCTCATGTTTTCAGAGAGTTCAGATGACGGTTGGCAAGTGTTGTTTTTATACCCATTCCTGTCCCACTGGGATATTCTGGATGTTCTGTCAGCACCCAGCTGAAACACATTCCCTCCTGTCAGGGATTCAGCTCAATGTTTGGTCTTATCTCAGCGCTTGCTCACAGTATTCCTGTCCGACTGCGGCATGAAACTTCAAAAGGGCCGAGCTTCTCTCCCCAACAACGCCATTCAGCCATTCCACACAAGGCTGCTTGGGCTTTTGTGCCATCGCCGAGCGATTGTGCGGGACACAAAAGGATCCTGAGTGAAAAGGTGTAGGAACATGTGCCGGTTAAAAAGTTATCTTCAGTCATGCCTCGCCCATCTTTTTTCTGGCACTCATCTCTAACTTTTGTGGTCAAGGTCATGTTTGTTCCTCGAGATGAATGCCTTTTCTTATTTTTAGACCCTTTGCCTCTAGCTACACGTAGATTTAGCAGATCAAAGGCTACCTGTCAGAGCGTTCCCTCGCTCTACAGTTTTTGCCAGCTGAGGCAAATCTAGGGGATTGTTAAATATTTGTTGTCGTAGGTGAAAGTGGGCAGGCTTGGATCTCTTAGTGTAATGGCTGATTAATTGCCTTTGTGATTGATCTTAGTATCTGATGGAGTTCTGGGCCTCCTTTAGAAGGTTTGGGTCACAGTCCTGCTCTTACACTAATTAAAACACTAGTTAAAGATGTTGGTCTGTTTGTGAGATAGATAGAGTTGTTCAGTTAAAAATGCTATCTACTAATATATAGCAATATTTAAATTATTAATATTTTTACATCTCTCTCACACACACACACACACACACACACATATACTGTGGGTACGGAAAGTATTCAGACCCCCTTAAATTTTTCACTCTTTGTTATATTGCAGCCATTTGCTAAAATCATTTAAGTTCATTTTTTTTTCCTTATTAATGTACACACAGCACCCCATATTGACAGAAAAACACAGAATTGTTGACATTTTTGCAGATTTATTAAAAAAGAAAAACTGAAATATCACATGGTCCTAAGTATTCAGACCCTTTGCTCAGTATTTAGTAGAAGCACCCTTTTGATCTAATACAGCCATGAGTCTTTTTGGGAAAGAGGCAACAAGTTTTTCTATATATATATATATATATATATATATATATATATATATATATATATATATATATATATATATATATATATATATAAAAACATTATTTAAAAATTTATAAAAACAAAATATTGATATATATTGATCACCACAACATTAATATAAATTAGGGCTCTCATCGTTAACGTGTTAACGCATGCGATTAATTTTACAATCCTTAACGCGTAAAATAATTTAACGCAATTAACGCAAAATTACTGAAGCACAAATTTCTATTCTAACCCTTTAACCCAATTTTGCTACTCTGCTTGCAATTAGATCATTTTAAACGGCTAAACTCCGGGAAAGTTTTCAGTCCAATGATCCAGTAAGCGAATGCATTCAAACAATCCATCCAAAACAGCGCTTATATAAAGGAAAGCAGGCTGATTACATCAGAGATTGCAAAGTGAACAGAGACTTGCGTTGCGTTTTCAGTGAATTATTCATTCCAGTGTATTTCGCTTTAAAACACGAGCTCTGTCATATTCTGTGATAGTCTCTGAAGAGGGCGAGCCCTCACACGTCGCATGCACTGTGTGTGAAGTACAGACTGAACGGATTGTCAACACATCACACCGCTGTATGGCCAGATGAGACGTAAACTACAGTTTCTCGACTAACTAGGTTTTGCTAGTAAAGTTTTGATGGATGAAGACTGCAATCAAGGCAAAGACGATTGCGGTGGCGTACAGGAGTCGTACAGTAAGCACGTGTGAGTCCATTATAATAATGCGTGTATGAGTGCTCTTGACACACTGATCGCACATTGTATTTATGCACAGGCACAGACATTTCCGTACATTCACGTTGTTTCCACACACATTCACGATAATGTTTTGATTTGCCATGTGTATGTTGCTGTGTTTAGTTATACTGAATGGATCCGTGTACTGTAGTAGTTTTTTGGCATCTCCATGTGGTCCTGTTCGGTATCGCAACTTGACTTCTCTAAAATATAAAAAAGCTCTTTGGTGTTGCACTGTACACATACTATAAAATTCTGATTTTTTTCTTTCTTTCATATGTGCTTATATGGGCTCCTTATATCATTTGGTTCTTTGGTGTCCTTTTGGAGTTTCTAAGTGTCCTTTTTTGGAAAGACATCTAAATTTATCTTGAAAAAAGCTTGCAGAAAATATAGATTTTTGGGAATCATCCTTCAAACAAGATAAATGGTCTATGCTTAATTTCATGAAGTGTGATTAATCACAGAAAAAGGATATGATTAATCAGATTAAAAATTTTAATTGATTGACAGCCCTAATATAAATATTTAAAAGCTAGTCATTACAGAAGAGTTATATTGAAGTCATTGTTTTTATGACTTGTATTTTCTATTTGCAGATAGATAGATAGATAGCAGAGCACCATCTCATTGACCTGTTTGTCTATCAAATTCATTATGATATTTCATATGTTGGCTCTCTCCCAGATGCACTTCTGTAAAAGAATGTCCTGAGGTATACAATAGAATATGATACACTTGAATTATGTTATGATCATAGTTTCAACATTTTTACTCTGGAGCCTCTGACTTAATTTTACTTTATTTTATCTATTTTCCCAATTTTACATTTAGATTACCTTTGCCGTCATCTAATGCGGTTTTTAATGTTTTATCGTGGTTGAAGCTTGAAGCTTTTGTATTGCCTGAAGTGCTACAGCTTGTTGAATTGACTTGTTTTTACAGATTCAGGGATGGTAGATTTTGTGAAGGAAGTGAGAGACAGAAAGAAAAGGCCTCCCTTCAGTGTTTGGAAGTGTTGTTCTGAAGAACACATGTTGTATAACACCTGGGTTTGAGTCGTCTTTGTGGACTAGCATGCCACGCTTGTTAACGCTGAGAGGAAATAGAAGTGCAGCACAATGCCAGGCTTAGCATGAGGGGGGGAAAGAAGGATTTTTATTGCTTGTAGGGTATTGACTTGGACAATCATTTTAACAATGAGTCACTTGTCCAATACATGACAGGGTTTACAGAGCAAATATAAACCTCAAGGAAATCAAGGTCACTGACCTGTATATGTTTGTCATGTTCATTATGATATTTTATATGTTGGCTCTCTCTCAGATGCACTCATGCACTCGCCTGAATTACTGCACCAAACTGTATTTGAATAATGTGAAAACGTTTGTTAAATATTAAAGCAGAACAGAACCGTGTGTTCAGTGACAGGTGTGTTTTGGTAATTTGTTTCTTTGTTTAAGTGTCAGTTACTAATGAGAACTGCCTTTCTGAAAGCCAAATTTGATTCTGGTCCTGTATCTGTTTGAATGAAGTCCATGTAAAATATTATTTGCTTGTCCATTCACAAACTTTCCATTGTCACAATGTTTTATTGGCCTGTTGCAAAAAGGAAAGAGCAGATAGGACGCAAGCCAACAAACTGAAATTTATTCCATCATTTGAACAATTGTGGGTTTCATTCAGTCTGTGTGTTTTCTAGATTAAATCAGAATTAGGCATGGTGTTATCGTGTTCCTCTCCCAACTTTATTCTGCTTTTATTCATAATAAAATGCCTTCATGAACTTTAGATAGTTAAGAAGAAAAAATAAAAAGTTTTTTTGCTAGCCACTGGCTATGTTCATAATGCATTGGTAACTTCAAGGTGAATGATGTGTAGTGTTTATGATAGTAAGTGAAACAGTAGGTTTTTGCTATGTTTCTTTGCTTAATAGTTGTCACATGACCTCATTGCATTATATTCAAGTGGCAAATGAAGATAATTCAAAGACAATAAATCAGGGGCTTTCAAACCGTTGGTCCATGGAAAATGTCAAAATAACATCCGTCCGTCCCGCCGTCCGTCCGTCCGTCCGTCCATCCGTCTATCCATCCATCCATCCATTAATTTAATATTTTAAGTAATTATTTTTTTTATGGTTTTAGTTTAACCATAACAACCCTGGTGTGTGGTGGCAATGCAAAAATAAAGTAATGTTTTTTTTTGTGTTATGCTTTTTGTGCTGTGGAATTAGTGTGCTATCTTGAACGTGGTCCATAGTCTCTGAATCACCCCATTGAACGAAGTGTCACTTCCTCTGCATGTGTGTTGGGACAACAGCGCAGGTCTGTTCAACACAGTGCTGCCTCGTTTGCGTTGTGACAGACCGCCGGCAGGGTTTCCCCTCCCGCCTCTGCTCTGTAATTATCTGATAAGGTATGTGGCACAGTGAAAGTTACCCACAATCCCTCCTAACATTCCAGTGTCCTGCTGGCCAGCAGAAAACAGTATGTTCTCTGTGCAGAGCCTCTGAGGGCCACTGACCTCTGCGTCACTCCCTCCATGCTTTAATGAAAGTATCAGTGCTTCAGGATCTATACCTGACCCCTGGTAGACCTCTCACAGCACACACATGGAAAGCCAATCTTTGTGTCGGTGTGTACCTGCTTTACCTGAGGTTATCTGTCCTCCCACATTCATATTTATTTAAAGTTAAGATTAAGGGTTTAGGGTCAGACTGACTCTCTCTTTTCATTAAAACATTTCTGTGAACATGAAACATAGCGAGCTGCATACTTACACAGGCTTTTAAGGCATGTTAAACTGTAAAAAAATATTTTTTTAAAGTTGTAAATAAAGATTCCTGGAATACAATTTGCAAGAAAATAAAATTTCAGTGTTTCTACTTCAAAATTTTATGTTTTGAAGTGTTACTTGCCACTTCTTTGTAATTGTGAAATTGTGTCAGTCGTAGACGGGACACAGTCAGGGCTGTTTATAATCCATTACACAGAATAGTATTTTTTTTATGAAGTATTTTGGTTTGGAAACTCTTTAAGTGGAATTGGAACACATGCCTTATAATTCCATATTTGTCTGAAGGTCAGTGCTGTACCAGTGGCCTGGTTATTTCAACAGAAGTCACACACACTTGTGAGAATCCCAAATAAATATCTCAGTGTTACTATGATGAAAAAAAACAACTTAGACTTGATGATGGGGAAAAAGGGCTGAATAGATTCCAGCTAAACCAGATTCTCTTAAAGTGCATTTCTTAAATGGTAGTTCAGATCCTTAATGTGTTTAACATGTTTCGCTGTGCTTGTTGCAAATTCAAAAGCAGATAATAAAGGGCATCTGATAGTGTTTCATTAAATTACCTCTAAGGTTTAGCTGACTTTTAGATACAGAATGACAAATGCATGTGCTAGTGTTACACATGGGAGTGATGTTTAAGCTGCTGTAAATCCAGGGAATTGCGACACAAAGGACTGTACGCTTCACATTACTTCATTCCTTCACTGAAGGCCTGCATGAATGAGAGCGATTCAAGGATATCATTTTTCCAATTTCCCAATGTTCACACTCGACTTCAGCAGAAGAAAATTATACGTCAGTTAACGTCAAAATCTTGACAGTCCATTGAAGTCCATGAACAAATTATTGTTTTATTCACAGGGGAAAGAAGTCTAGAGTTGTCAGGTGATTACAAATTTTAATCAGATATTACACATGCTGACCATTTAACAAATATATGGTGAGAAAAGTACGGTGGCCGAGAAGTGCAAAACAAATCACAATTCTGAAAACAAAATAACAAATTACAAATGCAAATGCAAGTCTAAAAAACAAAATAACAATTCAGAAAACACAACAACAATTCAGAAAACATTATAACAAGTCAGAAAACACAACGACAAATCAGACAAACCGGAAGAGGTAGGTATAGTTTGAGACAGCACCATTGGTTTGGGATTACTCACCGCTGACTGGACGAGACATCTGTCAATCAACGTATACAGAGAAGAACCAGCCGAAGAACAGCAGAGTCGTGGTAGAAAGTTCGGAGATGGTATTAAAGTAGCTCAGTTTAAATGTATTGTATGAATTGCCCTTACTATGGAATAAAAAATACGGGGTGTCTATTTACATTTAGTTAAATGTGGCTGTAAACCATCAGCTCCAGTGGCGCAGATGGATAAGCGCGTGTCATTGGCTTTTTGCATTCTCGCTCTCTTTTCTCCGACGCCCCCTTCTCTCTCACACACGTCTCATTCACTCCGGTTAAATAGTGCTTGTATTGCACATTATTTTAGTCATTCCCGCAGGTTTCGCACTTACACCAAAAGCACGCACCACCACTGATCTATTTTAGTGGAGAGCACAAGCCGCGCTCAGTCTCAAACAGCTTGTGAGCCACAAATACCAAAATGAGTGGCTAACTGCGCTAAAACGTTCAAATACATGCAAAATAATGTCAAAATGCCCATCTTGGCAAGTATCCAGTTAAACACAGTCAGTTTTGGAACGTTAAATAGTTGAGAAAGAGAACGCATGTTGTGTAACAGTATATTGGATACGTGGATAAACTCTTAAAGGGACCACAATCCAATATTCCTGCTGCTGTCTGTAATGTTAATCAAAGAACAAAAGACAAAGAAAATCACTTTCTGCTCTTGACTGAATACGTTTTATAACTTTAATGGTAAGCATTAATCTGTATTTCATTTTTACAATGAAGACTACAGATATTAAAGTAATTAATATTACTTTCATTTCTGTAGTATTTCTTACCTGAATAAAAACTTACTTAACCTGAAAAACTTAGTTTCATAGCTCTCTTTATTTGTGCTGATGTTTGCTATTTTTTTTTATGTGTTCTTATTTTATTACTGACTTTTTACTTGTTTATGAAAATAAAACTTTGCATTGAAGAAAAGTAGATTTTTGTTTGTATATGCTGTCAATTATAGTTCTTAGAAAGAAAATCGGTATCGGCAGATCACACTAACAAAAATCAGAAATCGGAATCGGCCAAGAAAATTGCAATCGGTGCATCTCTA
>NW_015507361.1:41377-42819 GCF_001515645.1 Sinocyclocheilus grahami | reverse complement strand
TTTAGAAATAGCCTTTGTGCACAGCCAGCCTTGTACTCTTCTAGGTTCAAAAAACGGTTGTCCATAAAATGCGTTGCACAAATTCGAACATCTGGGTTGTGCTGTTCTGTTGTAAATAAATCTTAACCAATTATTCCTAATTGCATCTACTTCCGGAAGGCCAAATAAAGTGCTTTTGCTTTCGCACTGAAATACACAGCGTCTCCCTGACATGCTGCATCAACACTACTGCTGTTCCTGAAACCACGCCTTCTTTCTTTGCATGCACATTTGGGCG
Organism: Sinocyclocheilus grahami; assembly: GCF_001515645.1. Lineage (NCBI taxonomy): Eukaryota > Metazoa > Chordata > Actinopteri > Cypriniformes > Cyprinidae > Sinocyclocheilus > Sinocyclocheilus grahami. Next base: position 42,542 of record NW_015507361.1, on the reverse strand, counting down.
GCATTATGCTAATATTTCTACATAGTGACGTAGACATGTGGGGGCGTGTTAGAACGAGCCGTTTTAGGTAGGCGTGGCTGACTCTTAACTTTTATAAAGAATATCTCTTTGGATTTGAGACTTTAGTCTTTGCAACTTTATAGATCTTCTTCATGCACCAAGAGCTTGTAACACACCAAAGAGAAAGGAAAACTTGAAATCGCATCATATGACCCCTTTAAAGAACTGTCTTTTTTTAGAGTGTACTTTTGTGGCTTCTCAAAGGCCTGTGAGGAGACAGATGGGGTGCAACATTCTCATTTGGACCACTATGCCACATTGTTGATGTTAGCGATCGCCCAATTCTGGATCCTTCTTGTTTTTGTAGAGGAGATGACTGTTGAGTTATGAGGTAATTAGATAGGCATGGCCATCCAGGTTGGTCTCCTGTGTTTTTAACTCTGGGAGAGGGTTGTTTTCCTCATGGATTGTAATATATCCCTTGGTCTGACATGCTGCATTTACTCTGAATGCGCACAAGAAGAAAGCCCTACTTTTTTCTCTCCATTTCATGCCAAATGTTGTAACAAGCCACGGCAGATAATTTTAGTTGACTTGCACGGACTGTTTTTAAAGGATAGGCTTGCAGACTTCCACATTCCGTAAAAGAGGAAAGTATGTACAGTGGAATTCCGAATCCTAGTGGAGAAATACCAAGGATAAGTGATGGAATCTCATCCAAAATTCTAAGTTTGACTTTTTACAGAACTGCATTGAAATACATATCAGAAGTATGGAAAAAAAAATGTGTGTTGTGAAGGGAGTCGCCATCCTCCACATTTAAATTGAGCCTTTTTTTATTTCCACTAATTTGTATGCATTTATGTATATATTTGTAATTTTTTACAATTTTCTATTTATTTTATATCTTTAGATTTATTCATATTTACTTTAGATTCATATTTATTTTTATAATGTTAATAATGTCATGTAATGTTTTTTAAAATTTTTATATTGTATGTTAAGTTTCACAAACCTAAAGTACACAACTTCATTTCTAGATGAGCAACTCTAAAAGTATGTTACAGTTTATTACGTTTATATTTTTAAAATGATATTTTATATATTTGTTAATTTGTAGCCTATGTATTTATGTACTGTATGTATATATATTCAATTTATATAT
>NW_015507361.1:25668-28982 GCF_001515645.1 Sinocyclocheilus grahami | reverse complement strand
TATATTATATTTTTTTTTTTAAGTATTTTTTTTTTGAAATGTTAATCATTTTATTTTATTTGTATACTATTTGTATACTAACAAACAGTAATGGCACGGTTTTAACTTTCACAAACCTAAAGTAATGAAACAAAGAACTTAAATAAAAGTACTATGTTGCAGTTCATTGAGTGAACCAGATTTTGATTCTGGCTAAATCGGTGAGTTCATTCAGTGACGGATTCAGACCTGTGAAAGCTTTTTTTTGTAGTCATTTTGAATGGTTTTCCATAATGGAATGGACTTGCATGCTATGGGATGAGTGAACTGGGATTGCCCGAACTGGATCAAGTTTCATGCATTGCAGAAGGAAAGCACAAGTGTGCCACACCTCTGTAATTAAAACACATGTGTCGTGTTGTTATTCTGATCTCTCTTTATAGTCTGAACATGCTGCTCTGTATGTAACGAGATCTGGAGCATCTGTATTCTCTGATCGCTCTAAGCTTGTGAGGATATCTCACATTCATATGCACAAAGCAATGCATTGTTAATTGGTCAGTTGTGAGTTGAAGCACATCTCTAAGTCTGTGTAATAATGTGCCTTCAGGAACTCAGATGAGTGCACGGCATAAGATAGATCACACGTGTGTACTGTATTCGCTGCCTGCTTGTGTGATTGTGGCTCTGCTAGTGATGTGCATTCTGATTATTTTGTCTACTTGACCCTTCCTCTATCCTCGCACTATTTTTGTAATTGTACATTGGTTGTTGAATCACATACTTGTTATTTATTAATTAATATTAAAATTAATATATAATTACAAATATTAGCTATTAATTAAATATTTTTAATAAAAAAAATATATATATAAATAAAATATATAAATAAAAAATGTAAAACTCGAAAACATTTTATGAATTAAAAAAAAATATTTGTTAATATTTTGAGCCACATTTTTTTATTTATTTAAGATGGCATGTCAGCATGTTTTTTGAGAACTAAAAAATATTTTTGTACATATTGGACCACTGTTGCTGCCTCAGAGTAAATGTTGTGTGCAGTATTCTCTCAATTGATGTCTGATAAATCAGAACACAAGGGACTGCCGAAAATAATGCCACGGCCCATCTGAAAATGACAATTGGTCTTTTTTAAGACACATTTTTGTAAAGTAATTTCTGACTTTCAGTAGTAAAATATTTTGAAGTTAAAAAGAAAGTCAAGAAATGCTTAATGTATAATTGCGTTCTGTACTTATGTTCATATCTTACATTTTCTAACACAGGCCATCTGGAGATGATGAAGATATGATCTGTGGTAAAAGTATTTGTTTTGATGCAGACATGCGCACGGCTGTTGATGCCAGCCAGACAGATTGTTTGTGTTGTTTTATGGCACATATATTCAGTTGTGTTTTCAGGTGTGTGCCTTTGATCCAACACTTCTGTGCGTGATAAAAGAGCTTATCAGACTATATGAATCTAATGCTCATCTCAAGTCAACAGCCAAAAGCTGGTGTGTAAAGGCCTTCTTATTCAGCAGTAAAAGTACATCATCTACATTGGCTGAATATGAATAAATAAAAGCATAATAGAGACAGATAATGCACACTGTGTACTTTGTCAAGTCAACATAATTATCTGGTTGGAAATGACCTTTGCCTCAAGTCTGGTCTGTTTGTTATGAAAGCCTAAAAGAACAAAAAAAAAACAAAATGTGAGATAAAAATTCTCAATTGTGAGAGATTTGATTTAGATTTTTAAAAAATTATTTTATGATGATTTACTGTTATTATAGTATTATCATTTTATTATCTGAAATAGTTTTTTTCTTTGGATCTATTGGGTTGTTCTTTTTTCTTTCTTTGTATTTTTATGAAACAATTTTTTTCCTTGAATCTGTTGGTTGGTTTGTTTGTTTTTATTAATTCATTTTAATTTAATTTAATTTAATTTAATTTAATTATTTTAAAATTATTTAAAATATTTAAAATTATTTTTATTTTAAAAAGGTGTCCAGACCTTCATTTCATTTCCCTACCTATTTAGGCTGATACTGACCCTCCTATCGTTTCATGTAAGATCTGTAGGATATTTATTGTGTTATGAAGGTCGAATCTGCTGACAAGCGCTATCAGTGTTCACTGTTATCTTTTCAGAATCACTGAATGTCACCTTCATCTCCGACGCTCGTGTCTTTGAGCCAAACATGTGATTGAGTTCAGAGCAGGACTTTCATTTCCCGTGGCTGATGGTAATTCAGCTAGAGCAGATGAGGCTTTTGGTTTTGCATGGAAACTGCAAATAAGACAGACGGCTGTTTTAATAGAATCTTTCAAGCAGAAGAGGTCCTCGTGTATATCCATCACCAGGACTGAGACTGCAAATGCTCAATATCGCATCAGTCAAACGGTTTATGAAGTTTTTGTGTAGCAGCAGGGTGCACAGCACTGTGACCTTCGGGGGGTTGGTGGTTTTAACCTAATTAATCTAATTAATCTCAAATGAATTCGATTAATTAGCACATCATGTGCCAATTAATTAAAGTCATTATTAAAGATCATTTAAAGGGGTCATATAATGCGATTTCAATTTTTCCTTTCTCTTTGGAGTGTTACAAGCTCTTGGCGCATAAAGAAGATCTGTAAAGTAGCAAAGACTAAACACGCCCCCACTTGTCTACGTCACGCACACGTCACATGTCATGGCGTAACTTTGATTCTCGCTGTAGTATTGTTGCTGCCGCCGCCGCCATGTTGTGGAGACGCTGTGTGTTTCGTTATGAAAGCGAAACTACTTTGTTTGGTCTTCCAAAAGAGGACACGACTAGAAATCCGTGGTTAAGTTGTATTTACAACACTGTTCCAGAACAGTTCAACCCAAATATTCAGATGTGTCCAGCGCATTTTATGGAGGACGAGGACTGTTTCCTGGAAGAGTAGCCTACAATGCCGGTGTCTGTTTCTATAAAGTGGGGCAGTTCCAACTTTGCAAGGACAGTCTGGCGCTACATGACTCACAGCCTGCAAGTACGTTTTCATATTTAAAGAATTTGCCACTGACTATTCAAACATGAGTTTTGAGCAGTGTAGAGTAGCGCTTGTTGTTTGCCATTTCTCTGATCACAAATGCAGACATGGTTTTATGTTTACGCGGTGCGATACGCAACGCAACAAAGAGACCGTAAAAAGACAGTATAAGTCATTATAATCAGTAATTTTGTCCCCACTGGATGCAACAAATGCCTCATTTATAATGGGTTTTACAGGTTTTGTCTCGTCGCGCATTACAGGCACACAGGTGCTCGTCGCACACACGGCATCACAATATGG
>NW_015507361.1:13622-25643 GCF_001515645.1 Sinocyclocheilus grahami | reverse complement strand
CACACGCTTGAGGTATTCGGCCAATCACAACGCACTGGATAGCTGGCCAATCAGGGCACACCTCGCTTTTCAGACCGATGAGCTTTGTAAAAATCGATGTGTTTCAGAAAGGCGGGGCATAGAGGAGAAACAATAATGTACAGTATGTGGAAAATAATGTGTTTTTTTAACCTTAAACCGTATAAACGCATTGCATTACACCAAATACCCAAACTAATGTTCTTTTTAGCAGCGTCATATGACCCCTTTAAAGTCATTATTGTGTTAAATTAGAAAAGTACTGAATAGACATTGCAAAAAAAAAAGTAGAAAAAAAAAAAGAAATATTTTGACTCAGCATACAAAAAAACAAATATACTGTATTATATATTATAATATCCTACTCTAAATATAAAACTAAAAGAGCCAGTAGGTGGCGTGAGTGATGAGTGAGCCTTAATGAGTGAGCCATTCAGTCATTCATTCAACCGATGATTCATTCAGAAGCAAAGCCAGTGACTTTATTAATGAATGGCCCGCTGAATCATTAGCTCAATCGATTCGTTCAAAACCATGGATTCATTCAATAATGAAGCACTGCTGTGTTGATCAGAGACGCACCACAGTCCTGCTTTATTTTCGTTGGCGAACTTGCACAAAAACGGACAATATTGTGTCTAAAATGTAACACAATATAAAATTATTGTTTATTGAAATCAATATCACATTTGCAATCGTGCAGATATTTGGGGGGAAAAAATCAGCTGTCTTGCTCGAGTCGAATATAGTTTTTCTTCCCCCGATATTATTTGCACCTTTACCTTATCTTCATTTGTAAGTAAAAACTTTATAACCTATATTTCTTTCAACCAGCCAATGATGATTCTGAAAGAAAACAAGTGGTTAGTGCTGAGCGGTATGACCAAAAATTTATATCACGGTATTTTTCAAAATTATACCGGTTTCACGGTACATGACGGTATTTTTTTTTCATGCATGACCGGGTGTTAACCATATTTTCTACTGATTGAGAGAGGAAATACTGCAGTATATTGACTTAGAATGCCCTATTTTACTGTCATGATGAGTGAATATTGTCAAATACCACACTAAATAGTGACTAAACATGACCCCTTTTAATACATGCTAACCAGGAGTCACTCTCATTTATAATCGCGGCATCGTCTGATAAAATCAACATGCATCTACACTAAAGAGCGGCTATGCGGTTGTTTTGGCTATATTACTTTTTTGTCTCATGCAGCGCACTGCCTGCATCTGAGTAACAAACAAAAAAAAAACAACACAAAAAAGTGCATGTAATATTAACAGACGAACTACGCTCATATTTCTAATTCCAAACAATCAGTAAGCGACAGATGCTAGGAAACGCTGTTTTGTACTCATTTTTTGATGAGTCGACTGTGGTGCGGCCAACTCAATGCGCTGCTTCTCTGCCGCTCACTGCACAGAACAGACGCCGAGAGAGGTGACACTTCTCCGGGAAAGTCAGACCTCGTGTTCGCGGGACATCACTGGCGAAATCTTCCAACTGAACCATAGCTAAGGTTTATCCAAAAAAGTCGCTAGGTTTGTCAGTATGAATATTCTATGGAAAAAAGCAGCTAAAAGGGTCTGAAAGTTGCTAAATCTAGTGCTAAAGTCACGCTCGTGTGTGTGTGAGACGCGGGAGCTGATGGCAGGGGGCGGTGGATATTTGTGGTGGTCAATGTGGATATTGTGGATGAGTTCTTCTGTGTCATCACATTCTATTAGTTCTACAGCTTCAGTTTCGGAACTTTCACGCTTAGTAGGGATGCAGCGATACCACTTTTTCCAGTACTCGCCCGATACCGATACTTTCATTTTTGGTACTTGCTGATACCGAGTACCGATACCGAAATTTTTATTGCATTTGTACATTTTTTAAATATTGGGTACAGAAACCAAAAGGGTATGTATAATGTTAGTTGGTTAACTTCATTTATCAAATATATACAGTCAAACCAAAATTTATTCGGACACCTTCAACATTTTTCACATTATCACAGTTTATTCGCTATAGTTTAGAAAATGGTAATAAAATATGACAAGAACTCAGAGTTACACTGTGTCAGAACAAATTAATCTTTATAATGTTAGATAATTTTGATAGAAAGGTATGTAATAGATTACAATCAACCAAAAATTATTCAGACAGCTGTTAGTATGACAGTATTTACACAACTATCAATACTTTGTCGGGTGACCCTTAGCCTTAATGACAGCATATAGTCTCCTGGGCATGCTGTCAACCAGCTTCATGCAAACCTCAACTTAAATTTTTTTCCCAGACTCGGTCTGAATAATTTTTAGATCCAAATTTGTATCAGTTTTACTGGTAGTCCACTGTATGAAGAATTTTTGGGTATGATTTGTCACAGTTTACTTTATTTTGCTATCCTCACTTACAGAACTATAGTGTCCTGCACCCACTAGTAAAAAAATATAAAAAATTATATCTGCTCCCTGAATAATTTTTGGTTTGACTGTATATCCTTCATGTATTTTCACACTTAATTATGCCCATTAAAATGTATTTTACAAGTTTTTGTTACTTTCACTGTTCATTGTTTTGCTCTATGGTACATCATCTTTAATTTAATAGCATTAGAGCTGCTCCATTGCAGTGGCTTAGTACTGTAATCACACGCTTTGCTGTAATAATGCAGGGAACCACTCATTATATATCTCCTAACTTATATTTTCAGATATAGAAGTCACGTTTTTTCATCTGAAACGTGCTGCGATTTATATTCCAAAGCCACTGTGGTGAATCAGCTCATGGGGAAATATGAATAATTAATCATAACTAGTTATAATTAATTATAAATATTTAGATCCGCTGTAGATATTTAGCTGACCTCTCAGGGTCAACTGTCTGTCAATTCTATGAACGTTAATTTCCTGGTTAAAGGAAATACCTAATGAATAATTGATTTGTTAAATCAAATGAAAAATGGTGTGTCTGATTGGTCCAGACGCTACTCCACTCATATAATGCACAAACACACAAGCAAGCAAAACACGCGCAACGCGTGCATGTATTTGTACTGATGCAGAATAGTACAGCCTAGCGCATTTCACACAGGCTGTTAGTTTCACTTTCGCCAGTAAGTCGTGCATGCCTAAGGTTGAAAATAAATGATTTTTATAGTTAATGCCCCTGTAAATGGTCTTATTTTTACGATTGAGTTTTAATCCAAATGATGCGTGTGCTAAGTGAGTGAACATCAATAAAGATCACACAACAGAATTGCACGCGCGCTCTCTCTCTCTCGCTCTCTCTCTCGCTCTCTCTCTCTCTATCTTTCTCTCGCTCTCTCCCTACCGTTAAGTAACTTCTGCATTGTTTTACTTACTTGTTTTTGACATATCCGACCGAACTACAAACTTTTCAGTGATGTCTGTGAGAAAGATATATTCACTCGACAAGCTCGCGCATCTGTGCCGCCGCTCGCTCAATCCACTCAGCGTGCTTTGTTTATCAGCTTGCGCACATCAGCTATCCAGGCGTTAATACTGAATGTTTAACATTATATTCATTGCATACATATACTTCGTAGTAGACATCCTTAACTCCTTTCTGCTGTCTGTTGTTCTGTTGTCGGTGTTTCTTTGTTTGAATATGGCGCTTATCACTCGGTGTGTGGTATCGGGGCATTTTAATGAGTACGAGTACGAGCACAGGAGCTCAGTATGCATCCCTAACGCTTAGTAACACGTACAGCTGTTCCCTCACCACAGTGTAACAGTGAAAAGGGACCCCTTTCAAACAGTGTCACGTTCTGTACGTTGTTTAAGCGACATACACTGGTATTGCGGTATTTTAAAAATTAATATCATAACAAAAATAAACACCGGTATTCGGTATGAACCGGTATACCGCCCAGCACTACAAGCGGTGTTTATTATAGTGACACGTGCAACTTTAGCTTGCGTCTGATGGACAGAGAAACCGCGCACTCATATTACAGTGTTGCTGTTAATATTGTGGTTATTTTAACAAATAGTTAATTCAGTTCAACAGCATAAAGTTGAAGAGGGTGAACTTTATTACTTAATTACAGAAATCAGTCATTTCAGAAAATTATTAAGTAAATGAAATTATTGACATCCTCATGAAAGCTAAATGTTAATTCCTCTCTGGGCAATGACAAACATTAGCTTTCTATTTCCATTTTGTTGATTTTCAGGCAATTGTGTAAACATTTAAGTTATAACTTTTAGTATTCAGAGCTCAACAGGTACTGCATAACAGGAATGATCCATGAATTATGTCTGTCAACCAGAAACATTAACAGTCAGGCATTGACAAGCTGTGGCGAACCTCATTGCTGTTCCATCTAAAGCAGTAACAAGGCTAAAAACTGCATCTTGTGTGGTTTAACAATCACAGCTACTGTGTGTGTGTATGTGTGTGTGTGCCAGGCAGTAGCTGATGCCGCTGAGATGAGGAGTGACTGAGAAGCAGGCGGTGGAAGCTGATGATTAAATGTTTTTGTTCTGTAATCAGTGAATGAAATCAGGCAGAAGTCACTCACTACACTTCCATACTGCAGCCTGACCACACAGTCAACAACACAGACCTGTAAGAATGAACTCAACGTCATTCATACGTCAGATTGGAAACAGAATGCATCTCATGTTGTCCATCAGTCCATATTGATGAACAGGTGTTTAATTCTAAGCTGATTAGATGTTTCACTTTGTCATCTCTGATTTCTTTGTACAGATTTGAGCAGTTTTTCAGGACCTTCAGGCTGAGATGCTTTTGATCTGACAGGTCACACTGGGAACACATACGGTGACTCGCAATTAATTTGGAAAATTCTGATGTAAGTGTTTGCATAATGTGTGCATTGGAACCACTTCCACCTTGTAGTGTAAAGCTTTTTTAATGGTTCTTCTTAAGACAATAATAGATTAGTCACTGGCCACAAGGTGGAGGTATTGTTAAAACAAAGTGCAATTAATCACCATTGTAATGGTCAAGCTGTTGGTCAAGATTCAGAGCCAGTGTGAGTGATTCCACTGAACTGATTCCATTCCATTGGATTGGGTGCAATGACAAATGGGAATCGATAAAATTCAAACGATACCCAACCCTACACAACAGTCTGAATTTTTGGCTCTTTTCTGGTCCTCGGTGACCTTGGGATGGTAATTGCTCACATAGATCTCCACAGGAGGGTCCGAAATTTCTAATCCCCTAAAGCAGTGGTCACCAACCTTTTTAGGCCCAAGATCCCTGACCTCGGCCTTTATGAAAGACAAGATCTACCTATTGAAGAATTGATAGAAAAAGACATCCCAGATTGTACTTCAAATTTGAGGCCTTTTACTTAGTATTTTAATTAGTGATGTGCCGATCATAGCTGATTCAGAATTCAGATGTTCTTTTCTTTCTTTCTTTTTTTTCTTTAACTAGCAAATTGGATTCTGATACTGGTACTGATTTTTAAGCAAATTTACATCCTCCAGGAAGTGACATAATATTGGAGGGAAAACAACAGCAGCTATTAGTGAGTAGTAGAAGAAATAGATTTGATTATTTTTGAGTTTTGTGGTATTATTCACTGTAGTTTGGTTTACTCTAAAAGTGTTACATCTTGTTTAATACAATTACAGAAATCAGTCATTTCAGAAAATTATTAAGTAAATGAAATTATTGACATCCTCATGAAAGCTAAATGTTAATTCCTCTCTGGGCAATGACAAACATTAGCTTTCTATTTCCATTTTGTTGATTTTCAGGCAATTGTGTAAACATTTAAGTTATAACTTTTAGTATTCAGAGCTCAACAGGTACTGCATAACAGGAATGATCCATGAATTATGTCTGTCAACCAGAAACATTAACAGTCAGGCATTGACAAGCTGTGGCGAACCTCATTGCTGTTCCATCTAAAGCAGTAACAAGGCTAAAAACTGCATCTTGTGTGGTTTAACAATCACAGCTACTGTGTGTGTGTATGTGTGTGTGTGCCAGGCAGTAGCTGATGCCGCTGAGATGAGGAGTGACTGAGAAGCAGGCGGTGGAAGCTGATGATTAAATGTTTTTGTTCTGTAATCAGTGAATGAAATCAGGCAGAAGTCACTCACTACACTTCCATACTGCAGCCTGACCACACAGTCAACAACACAGACCTGTAAGAATGAACTCAACGTCATTCATACGTCAGATTGGAAACAGAATGCATCTCATGTTGTCCATCAGTCCATATTGATGAACAGGTGTTTAATTCTAAGCTGATTAGATGTTTCACTTTGTCATCTCTGATTTCTTTGTACAGATTTGAGCAGTTTTTCAGGACCTTCAGGCTGAGATGCTTTTGATCTGACAGGTCACACTGGGAACACATACGGTGACTCGCAATTAATTTGGAAAATTCTGATGTAAGTGTTTGCATAATGTGTGCATTGGAACCACTTCCACCTTGTAGTGTAAAGCTTTTTTAATGGTTCTTCTTAAGACAATAATAGATTAGTCACTGGCCACAAGGTGGAGGTATTGTTAAAACAAAGTGCAATTAATCACCATTGTAATGGTCAAGCTGTTGGTCAAGATTCAGAGCCAGTGTGAGTGATTCCACTGAACTGATTCCATTCCATTGGATTGGGTGCAATGACAAATGGGAATCGATAAAATTCAAACGATACCCAACCCTACACAACAGTCTGAATTTTTGGCTCTTTTCTGGTCCTCGGTGACCTTGGGATGGTAATTGCTCACATAGATCTCCACAGGAGGGTCCGAAATTTCTAATCCCCTAAAGCAGTGGTCACCAACCTTTTTAGGCCCAAGATCCCTGACCTCGGCCTTTATGAAAGACAAGATCTACCTATTGAAGAATTGATAGAAAAAGACATCCCAGATTGTACTTCAAATTTGAGGCCTTTTACTTAGTATTTTAATTAGTGATGCGCCGGTCATAGCTGATTCAGAATTCAGATTTTCTTTTCTTTCTTTCTTTTTTTTCTTTAACTAGCAAATTGGATTCTGATACTGGTACTGATTTTTAAGCAAATTTATTTATTGGCTATTTGCTTTATAACAAACAAACTGACTTTAAACAAAAATTTGAGGCAAAGGCAACCACTGTATTTTAATCACGATCTGCACGGGCAGTTGTTTTTGATTTGATTTAGATTAATTTCGGGATTTAAAACAAAAATGGAATGGTCTGTTTTTTATATAAATAATAAATAACTTTAGGTGTTATTTATTTATTTGCTACATAAATCATCTGCACGAAACAAAAACAGCAGTTCTGAATGAGACGCACTCTCTGACAGCAGGTGGCGCCTATGAACAGGGTTGGCAGGTTTTCGCAATAAAACTAGTCCAATCGCATTTCGAGGGGGGGCCCCCTGTAAAAATTGCATTCCGGGGGTAAAATACACGTTTTTCAGCGGGGATCTTCCAGTAAAATTCACATTCCAGGGACTAAATATCACGTTATTGGGGTCGCTTCAACCCGCAGTGTTAAAGTAGCCCAATTCCGCGGGAAAACCGCGGACTTGGCAACACTTCTTATGAACCGACCGCAATATAGCGTTTCCTTGTTTACCGCTGTAAACAAAGCAGAGTAGCGCTTTATACGGAGAAGAAAATGCCATTGCCATCGAAACTTTTCTCAAGACAGTTCCCTTCAGTGATACATTAATATAACCCCAGAAATGTAATGCATTTTTGTACTTATTTTACTGTTTTTTTTTCGGGATCTACTGGGACAGTGATAAAGATCTACCAGTCGATCGCGATCGATGGGTTGGCGACCACTGCCCTAAAGAGTTCACATGCTCCAGGGCCTGCCCTCCATCAACGGTCCCCTCCTCACCCATCTCACCTCTAAAATGACACAGCAGCTTCACAGCCAAAGCAGCCCCTCACTAAACAAACCGACACTAAGCTAAGTCATCATGGGCCCAGTGTCCTGAATACAAACAAATATTTACAAGTGTCACCCGTTTGGCCTCTCACTTTCTTCAAAAGTCGAGTCCTTCTCGACTTCCCCATTCACAGACCAATACATATTAATGCTGCGGTTCCATGTTCTTCATACGTAAGCTGCTGTTTAATGTTGACTGACAGTGCAGGCTGTAATTCTCAGTGTGTCCCACAGCGTGTTTTATGTGTGTGTATGTTTTGCTTTTGAAACTTTTACTTTTCTTAAAGCTGAAGTGTGTCATTTCTGCACCACTAGGTTCTTCAGTCTTCAATTGATCGGACAAGTGAAACTGAAGGCTTTAGGAGAGACATATTGAGGGACTTTCCTTTATTTAAATAGCCAACTATACAACTGTGTATGGTATGATAAGGACTAACCTTTGATTTAATAGGATGGATAGGAGGGATACAGAAATAGACCCTTTGGCTTGAAACATCATGTTATTATTATAATTATTATAACTAATTTAATGAATAAATACATGCATTTATTTATTTATATTTATCTGTCCACAATTATCTGTTTTAAGTCATAAAACTTTTGATTTATAGAAGGTTGACTGAAAAGTATACTGAGCATTTATTATTTATTTTCTGACAAAACATTTGATTTCATATGGTCTTTACCATATTATTTTATTATTATTATTTACTATATTATATCATTTTAACAGAAAAAATAGCAATTCGACTTGATGCATTTATTTATTTACTTATTTATAAAGACACAAAATTGACCTTTCTAATTAAAAATATAGTAAATAGAATTTGAAATCAAATGTTTTGTCAATAAATAAATAGATAAATAAATAAATAAGTTTGAATTAGAAAGGTACATTTTTCAGCAATTCCAGCAACTTTATGAAATGAAAAGTTTTGTGGCATAATAAATGAACACACACACACACACACACACACACACGTACATGTGTGTGTATGTATATATATATATATATATATGCATACATACATCAAGTCAAATGGTTAGTTTTTCAGTTAAAATCATAATAAATTATAATAAAAAATATAGTATTTAATATAGTATTTAATTAATTCCATATGAAATCAAATGTCTTGTCAGATTAATGAATGAATAAATGAATAAATAAAATAAATACATTTTATTTACTAGAATTTATTATACAATTTTAACTGAAAAACTAACCATTTAACTAGAGGTATTTATTTATTTATTATTTGATAAATCTTTTGATTTCATAGGGTCTTTACTATAGGAAAATAAAACAATTACTATTTCTATTTGTTTGTTTAGCTCTCTAAATCAACAAAACTTTTGATTTTGATTTAATTTATTATAGTCTGATTGTCTGTCTGTCTGTCTTCCTCAACTTGCAGCAACACACTGACTTTAGTAACTGGAGAATCTCCTCTTTTTTGTTAACAACTGTTTATTGAATTTTCTCCTGGGAATAGTAATATAAAACAAAAAGCAACTGTGCAAATTTAGAACCCAACCCTAGTAGACTTAAAAATAAATAAATAATAATAATAAATGAATTAATAATAATAGATAAATAAATAGCAATAAAATAGAGAATCTCCTCTTGAAATCTGAATCCAAGTGGACACAATGTATGTAAATGTTTGGATGCGTCAGCTGAGCACTGGTGTTTGTGCTGCAGTGTGTTGGCGTCTCTCAGGAGTCGCTGTCAGTAGTGGCATGTGCTTCTGCCCACAGCACTTCCTGTACAGTTACGAGAGCAGGAGGAGCGCCAGAGTTTACTATAGTTAGCCGCAGCAGGTTGTTTTGTTGTCAAGCTGGAATGTTTCCTGTGGGTGAGGACAGTGTGTTTCCTGTGCTGTGTGTATGTGTGTATTTTCCTATCTTGCTCCCTGTCATCACCCAGGTTCACATCCGGCCCATTTACAGCTGACCAGCACTGGGAACAGTCTGTTCTGAGAGAGTGCTTATATTTATACCCTCCTTCAAAAGACTTTGTTGAATTCAAGTCCTCTCAGACATGTGGACACAGTCACACACGCAAACATATTTTGTAGTTAACTTAAAGTTATCTTATTTAAGTTAACTCCTATCTATCTATCTAGAGAAAAATTAGCATGTTGTGTCAACTTCGTCCATTGGGTGTTTTTGTTCATTGTAAGTGTTTTTTTGTTGTTGTTTTTTTTAAAAGAGTGTGTGTGATTTTTTATAATTACATTTCCTACTTTCAAAAATTTTTTGCCCATGGCCTCATAAAATCCTTTAGAATAATAATAAAAAAAATCATACTATATGTTAGCTTTGAGTGAGGAACAGAGTGAAAGTCGATATTCACTGATAATCTCCCCCTCGGCACAGCTCAGAATCAAAAAGGGTGCATTGATGTGTCAAACCAGGTTTGATGCCATTGACTGCAAATTCCATTGGTTCATATGTCTGTCAGAATGGAGTGTGGTGGCCAGTTTGAATATGTGGAATGGAGAAAAAGACGAAACAGATGCAGCAGAGGGGAGGATCTCTGCTATTTCTGCTATGAGCATTCAATCATCATAATTGGGAAGGACTGTTGAGTTTGTGGATGTTGTTTGAAAGCTTTAGCAATTAGAAATCACATCCAAAGTTTGCACAATAACAATATGTTAGCTTGACAAATCCAACATAATGATACACACAGTATGAGTGTGTATGCATTTGACTCATCGAGGCAGGTGCTTGATGTTCTCTCCTCAGGGCATCATGTCACACAGCTTTCGCCAAATGAAAACATGGTCGACGCTCAAGGGAACAGTAAATCTACCTCCTTTAATGGAGGACGTGTTCACAGAATGTCATGTGACAAGTCTGCCCACAGACGTGTTATTTAATATCTGTCGGTGCATAAAAGAACGGCCTGTCCCTTATCTCTCACCTCTATCTGTCTCTCTGTCTCTCTGTCTCCAGACACTATGCATTCACTTTAATTTAGGCCTGAACTAAACAGAAGGTGATGTTGAGGTGGTCAGGGCATTCATTAAAGAGGTCCCCCGCTGCTGGTTACAGGGTTGTGACCCGTCTGGCCTTTACATTTCGAGGGTCTCTCTTTCCTCTGACACATTCACTCCTGTGCTAATTCTGCTCATGGCAGTGGAGGCGCATGCAGGGAGTTTGAAGAGCTCATGTATGCTGGTCTGAGCTCCGCACTCTCTCTCCTTAAACGTAACCGTCTCCCCAGCCTTTTGCCATTTTGTGTCCTGTGTACAGATTTATAGAGGTACCACCCTGGTAACCATGGTAAAATGTGTTAAGTGGGTTGTCTTGAAAGCCATAGGCTTATCTACTTTACAGCAGTATTACATACTGGAAAAAACTGTCCTGTCCTGACCACTAGGGATACACAAATACAAGTGCAAAGTAGAGTTGAGCAGATCAGGTTAGTTATTATTTAATCAATGTATTTTTTATATTTATGTTTATTTTTTATTATTTATGATATTTTGTGTATATATGTGATTGTATGATTGAAGCATATGACGTGTGTGTGTGTTGTGTCTATGTATATATATACAGGTGCATCTCAATAAATTAAAATGCCGTGGAAAAGTTCATTTATTTCAGTAATTCAACTCAAATTGTGAAACTCGTGTATTAAATAAATTCAGTGCACATAGACTGAAGTAGTTTAAGTCTTTGGTCCTTTTAATTGTGATGATTTTGACTCACATTTAACAAAAACCCACCAATTCACTATCTCAACAAATTAGAATATGGTGACATGCCAATCAGCTAATCAACTCAAAACACCAGCAAAGGTTTCCTGAGCCTTCAAAATGGTCTCTCAGAAGACTTAAACTACTTCAGTCTGTGTGCACTGAATTTATTTAATACACGAGTTTCACAATTTGAGTTGAATTACTGAAATAAATGAACTTTTCCACGACATTCTAATTTATTGAGATGCACCTGTATACACTGTGTTTCAAATTGCAAGTGACATACCAATAGGATTTCAGTACAATAAAGAGTCCGATTTGGTTTGTGTTGTTTTTCACATCTTTAGATAACTGGTATCAATCTCAGACAGGTTTGTTCAATAGTTTGCCAGGTCTTC
>NW_015507361.1:8034-13580 GCF_001515645.1 Sinocyclocheilus grahami | reverse complement strand
ACTTAAATGATTTTAGCAAATGGCTGCAATATAACAAAGAGTGAAAAATTTAAAGGGGTCTGAATACTTTCCGTACCCACTGTATATATATATATATATATATAAACATATGTATATATACTGTATGTATATGTATGTATCTCTATCTATCTATCTATCTATCTGTCTATCTGTCTGTCTGTCTGTCTGTCTTTATATCTATCTATCTTTATATCTCTATGTAGTGTGTTTATATATACACTACCGGTCAAAAGTTTGGGATCAGAATGATTTTTAATGTTTTTTACAGGAGTTTCTTATGCTCATCAAGGCTGCATTTGTTTGATCAAAAATACAGGAAAAAGTGCAATATTGGGAAATATTATTATGATGTAAAATAACATTTTTCTATTTTAATATACATTAAAATGTAATTTATTCATGTGATGCAAAGCTGAATTTTCAGCATCATTACTCCAGTCTTCAGTGTCACATGATCCTTCAGAAATCATTCTAATATGCTGATTTATTATCAGTGTTGAAATTGTTGTGCTGCTTAATATTTTTTTGGAACCTGAGATCCTTTTTTTTCAGGATTCTTTGATGAATAAAAAGTTAAAAAGAAGAGCATTTATTTAAAATATAAATCTTTTCTAACAATATACACTACAGTTCAAAAGTTTGGGGTCCGTACATTTTTATTCTTTCTTTTTTTTGAAAGAAATCAAAACTTTTATTCAGCAAGGATGTTACATTTTTAAGAAGTGATAGCAAAGATTTATATTGTTAGAAAAGATTTATATTTTGAATAAATGCTGTTCTTTTTATTCATCAAAGAATCCTGAAAAAAGTATCGCCGTTTCTGTGTATATATATATATATATATATATATATATGCTTTTTTCTTCGATTTCGTATATTTTTACAACACAATTAATTTTATATAAACAACATAGTATGTCCATATACACAAACACACACATTTTCTATGCATATTTTACACATTTTTTGAACGTGTATAAATTAGATTTTTTTACGTTCTGTAATTATTATTATTATCATTATTATTATTCATGCACAGATTTATATTTTGAATAAAATTGTGTAACTGTATATAAATTACGCACACGCGCGCACACACACACACACACACACACACATATATTAATTATGCTTTATTATTTCTTATGTTTTGTCTTTTTATTTTAAAGTGCCTTTCTAAATTTCTTCCATTTTATTAATTAATAATGATAATAATAATAACTATTAATATATTATATAAGCACCTAAACAGATATTGTTTTTTTAATGTTAATTTTGCGTTAAACAATTTATTGATATTGCATTTTATAAAAATATTTTTTTATCACTTATTTTATTGTTTTCTTATTTAAATATTGCTTATTCTAGTTTTAGATTGAAAACGTCCTTTATATTTAATGGTGCATGTTAATACATAACTGCACATTACATTTTCCTTCTCATTGCATCAGATCCAGATACTGGATCTCTGCACTGATTTTGGGGGAAAATCTGCAGAATGAATTTAAACATGGTAAAATGTGTCAAATGAACTGAGAGTACCTCACTTTCATTGAGTTGTGTTTTGACAGCAGCTAATTATGTTTTACACACCTCGGCTTTTGACCTTCTAGAGTCAAACACACTCATTAGTTACTGTTGTGAAGAACTTGTAAATAAGGCCTCCTATTCTAATAATGTCATGTCAGAGACCGAGGGAGTTTGATGGTCCGGTCAGACAGCTTGGAAACTTCCGTCAATGATCAACAGGACTATTAAGAGTCTTCTGTAGTTAAACTTTGACCTCTGAAAAATGGTTAAGGAACGAAAAACAATGTTGAGCTCCTAGTATGCTGCATGCTGTCCGACGATCGCATCCCCCTGGGAGAATCTCGCAGAAAAGTGTGCGCGAGTATGCATGTGTTTCCTTTCCATGGCTAACAATGCAGCTCAGGAAATATGCCAGAACAAAGGCCAGACATCCAGGCTCTTGTTCTCAGTGTGCACTGCTGAGGAGGGCTGGGATACACATATACGCAGGACTGTAAATGCATGAATCCAGTTCATCTGTATGATAAAATTGAGGTTGGACTTTTTGAGGTTCTTCTTGCAGTGACGGGACAATCCTCGCAGAAGGCTGTGCGATGTCCCTCTTGATGGTGAGTTGCTTGTTGACCTCTCTAACTTTCCACATAGGCGACATGGAGCACTGCAGACGTAAGGCTAGTGAGAACAGACGGCACAATGTGTAATGTTTAACGTTTTCATACATACTATACAGCGTGGTTCAAAAGTCTGAGACTATTAAAAATCTGTTTTTTACATTTGGAAATATATATATATTTTAATTTTTTATTTATCTATTTATAATTTTTTTTGGTGGAAATAAAGTTTTGTGGTAAAGAAAAAAATAGGGCAAGAAATATTTCCATTATCATGTAAACATTTTTTGTGCATAGATTGAGATGTAATGGCTGCTGAAAATTCAGCTTTTCATTATATGAATTAAATTAAATATATTCAAAAAATTATATTAAATTGTAAAAATGTTTCACAACGTTACTGTTTTAACAATAAATACAGCCTTTATTTTATATATATATACAATTTTTATGATGTCTTTTTAAATGAAAATTATTTATTATTTATTATTTCATTAGAAATTATTAAATTAAATTAGCTGTATTAAATTAGAAACAGGGTTCTCACAGTCATGGAAAACATGGAAATATCAGATTTTTATTCATTGCTTTTGTTGTCAAGTCATGGTACTGAATAAAATCTTTAATCAGTGGAGCAAATGGAAAAGTTTAGAAAGTTCTACAGTGATACATCTTAGTGATAAAACGCAAGACATAGTAATAATTGATTTGTGAGTAAATCTTTTTTGTTATGAATTGATCAAAACAATACAAAATGGTCTGAATGATTCATTGAAATATTAATCTGAATCAAAGGTATTTTAAAATCCATTTGGGGATTCACTGGGTATAGAAAAGAGTGTCTCAGACCTTTGGACTCTGATATAGTCTCAGAGAATGGGTTTATTAAGGATTGTAAATAAATTTTGTTGCATTTTCATATATATTATTAAGTAAATTAGTGTATTAAAACTAAATCGTTTGAATGATATTTTGTATTTTTAGAGTTTAGATTAAGGTTGAAGTTTCTGTGCTAACAGTTCACGTAATGTTCTTTCAGTATGACCCATTACATTACGACTGTGATAATTCACAGCTTGTGTTTCAGTCACAGCCCCTCAGGCTGCGTTTTTCAGCTCTTGTCTTATCGGTCTCTGAATCTGGGTATAGAAAAACAAGATATAAAGTGTAACCGACACACTCCAATCCAGACTTGTCAGTGAGGTGTGTTACGGGACAGGGCTTCAGTGAACCATGAACCAGTGACAATGTTCCTGTTTACTAAACCGACCAATCCAGTTCTTCTTATGGACTGCAACAGTCTGGAATCATTGTTTACATCTATTTGTAGTTTTCCTGTGATGTCTAAATGAGTTTGTTTGCGGATGGACGTTGCAAGCTTAAGGTTGCCAAGTTACAAAATAGAATTCTGGCTGCGTGGGAGAGAATTTTCCAATGCAATTCAAGTTGAATTTATGATAGGATAAAATAGTTGGTTTTGGATTCCTTTTAAACTACGGTTTTTGGTTTCATTGTTGTTTTTTAGCATCTAGGGTTGAGTGTATGTACCCATGTAAAACATTAACTTGGACAAAATTGTTTTATTATTATTATTTTAAAGTAATAGTTTTAAAGGAACAGTTCACCTAAAGTGAAAATTTGTTCATCCTCAGGCCAAGATGTAGATGAGTTTCATTTCTTCATCGGAACAGATTTGAAGAAATTTAGCATCACTTGCTCACCAATGGATCCTCTGCAGTGAATGGGTGCCGTCAGAATGAGAGTCCAAATAGCTGATAAAAACATCACAATAATCCCCACCACTCCGGTCCATCAGTTAACATCTTGTGAAGTGAAAAACTCTGTTGTTGTGTCCAACTTTAGGCAGTTTTAACTTTAAACCTTCACTTCTGGGCAATATATTGAGTCCATAATCCTTAATAACGCTTTCTGCAGTGAAAAAGTCCATCCCCATTAGCCCTCTCATATCGAAATCCACCAACATATTTGTTTAAAATAGTTTTGGACTGTTTTTGCTTGTAAACGGAGTAATAGTTTTAAAGGAACAGTTCACCTAAAGTGAAAATTTGTTCATCCTCAGGCCAAGATGTAGATGAGTTTCATTTCTTCATCGGAACAGATTTGAAGAAATTTAGCATCACTTGCTCACCAATGGATCCTCTGCAGTGAATGGGTGCCGTCAGAATGAGAGTCCAAATAGCTGATAAAAACATCACAATAATCCCCACCACTCCGGTCCATCAGTTAACATCTTGTGAAGTGAAAAACTTTAGGTTGTTGTGTCCAACTTTAGGCAGTTTTAACTTTAAACCTTCACTTCTGGGCAATATATTGAGTCCATAATCCTTAATAACGCTTTCTGCAGTGAAAAAGTCCATCCCCATTAGCCCTCTCATATCGAAATCCACCAACATATTTGTTTAAAATAGTTTTGGACTGTTTTTGCTTGTAAACGGTACTTGATCTGTGCATATTTCTCTCCTGATTCAAACAAGATGACTTTTCACTGGAGAAATCAATATTATGGATTATAGACTCCAGTAATTTTAGCTGGAAACGAGTTTGAAATAAATAAAAAAAAACATCTAAAAGATTTTTGTTTAATAGAAACACACAGTTAGTGGATTACTTACATGTGAATGATTCTGATGTTTTTATCAGCTAGTTTTACTCTTATTCTGACGGCACCCATTCACTGCAAAATATCCATTAGTGAGCAAGTGATGTAATTCTAAATTTCTCCAAATCTGCTCTAATTACGAAACAAATTCATTTCCATCATGAATGGCCTGAGGGTGAGTACATTTTCAGCAACTTTTCATTTTTGGGTGAACTATTCGTTTAAAAGGCAAATAACGCCCATGTCATGTAGTTGGCTTTAAAAAAATCAAGCAATGAAGACAAATGAGCTTTATAGATTTTTGCAGTACTAAATGCTAAATGCTCTTTTGTAGCCTTGTCAACATTTTTTTTTACATTTTCAGTTGTTAATTTAATAAATTGACTGTAACAGGTTGCCATATTTTATTTTTAAGTTACAGTAGGCACAGTGTAGCATATACAGTAATTTTTGACTATTACTGTAGTTTGGTGGATAATTTGTAGGTTAGTCCTAGGTTGGTAGATTAGTGTTTTACAAATTCTATACATTGTAGGGCTGCACGATTAATCAAATGCGATTGTCATGCATATCTTGTCAGTTAAGCCGGTTCTGTGATTAGTAGTAAATCTCCAGCATGTGCTTTCAGATGGAGCAGCATTTACTACACAGAGCCATAGTCCACTGACAAGCTACGCAAAATCGCGTTCATAATCATAGACGATTTAATCGATTTAAACAGAACTGCGGCTCTGTGAAGTAAATGCTGCTCCATCTGAAAGCAC
>NW_015507361.1:4607-5670 GCF_001515645.1 Sinocyclocheilus grahami | reverse complement strand
TAAATATATAGTTTATGTATTTATTTATTCATATTAATATATAATAATAATATTTTATACTTTATACTTTATTTTAGATTTTATTTAAAATATGATTTTCATGACATGTCAAGGTCAGTCATGGTTCAACAAAAAACCCCAAAAAAACAATGATTTTCGTGATTCAAAATTAATTTTGTAACTTTTAAGATGTTTTTCACATTGTAAGGACAATATTCAAGTGTTTTTTTTTATTAAATGACGAAACCACTATTTTTACTATTTACTATTATTGCTGAAGATGGTATTTTTATTCGTTTTTGTTAATTAATTGATTAATTGATTATTTATTTTTATTACCAGCATGAATACAGATTACATCTTACACATCCTATCTTTCCCTGAGCCTTTTTTTGTTTCAGAACCTGGTTATTTGATTCATTCATACAGTGGGGTATTATTATGAGTATTATCTCGGACTTTAGACAGTTGATGTTCTTCACTGTCTTTCTCTTGAATGCATACACACAGTATTCTTTTTCATAAAATAACATTGATATGATATTTGTGAGAGTGATTCAAAGTCATCCATGGAGGTTACGGTGGGATGGCTCTTCCCTTCCTCTCTCGCTATAATGCTGCAGTCACGGGCCAGAGCTCTCAGCCTCTGGTAGTGCAGCACAATGCTTTGTTCCAGCTAGGAGAGTAATGGGATTAGCTATCTCTTACATAAAACACTCCCCTGGCAGCCGCACATGCCCCTCGGCCATTCATCAATGAGGAAAGACACAGCAGTTATGAATACAGTGGAACCAGAATGCACTAGAGAACAAACACAGATCCCACAGCAGTGCAGTAAATTTGTTTTCACAGGCAGTGCTGTATTGATGATCTTCAAATATTCGACTTAGATCTCATTCTAATTTTACTCTGTATCTACTTTTTGTCTTTTGTTGTGAACATCATACTTTAACGTCATACATGTAACTGTGTTAAAGAAGATGTGCTGTTCAGATCTAGAAGTGCTCTTCATTAATTGCAAGCCGTTCTATTCGCCGCGGGAGTTTTGCTCGTTCATTCTCGT
>NW_015507361.1:0-3146 GCF_001515645.1 Sinocyclocheilus grahami | reverse complement strand
TATCTTTAAATATATAGTTTATGTATTTATTTATTCATATTAATATATAATAATAATATTTTATACTTTATACTTTATTTTAGATTTTATTTAAAATATGATTTTCATGACATGTCAAGGTCAGTCATGGTTCAACAAAAAACCCCAAAAAAACAATGATTTTCGTGATTCAAAATTAATTTTGTAACTTTTAAGATGTTTTTCACATTGTAAGGACAATATTCAAGTGTTTTTTTTTATTAAATGACGAAACCACTATTTTTACTATTTACTATTATTGCTGAAGATGGTATTTTTATTCGTTTTTGTTAATTAATTGATTAATTGATTATTTATTTTTATTACCAGCATGAATACAGATTACATCTTACACATCCTATCTTTCCCTGAGCCTTTTTTTGTTTCAGAACCTGGTTAGTTTTTTTATTAAATGACGAAACCACTATTTTTACTATTTACTATTATTGCTGAAGATGGTATTTTTATTCGTTTTTGTTAATTAATTGATTAATTGATTATTTATTTTTATTACCAGCATGAATACAGATTACATCTTACACATCCTATCTTTCCCTGAGCCTTTTTTTGTTTCAGAACCTGGTTATTTGATTCATTCATACAGTGGGGTATTATTATGAGTATTATCTCGGACTTTAGACAGTTGATGTTCTTCACTGTCTTTCTCTTGAATGCATACACACAGTATTCTTTTTCATAAAATAACATTGATATGATATTTGTGAGAGTGATTCAAAGTCATCCATGGAGGTTACGGTGGGATGGCTCTTCCCTTCCTCTCTCGCTATAATGCTGCAGTCACGGGCCAGAGCTCTCAGCCTCTGGTAGTGCAGCACAATGCTTTGTTCCAGCTAGGAGAGTAATGGGATTAGCTATCTCTTACATAAAACACTCCCCTGGCAGCCGCACATGCCCCTCGGCCATTCATCAATGAGGAAAGACACAGCAGTTATGAATACAGTGGAACCAGAATGCACTAGAGAACAAACACAGATCCCACAGCAGTGCAGTAAATTTGTTTTCACAGGCAGTGCTGTATTGATGATCTTCAAATATTCGACTTAGATCTCATTCTAATTTTACTCTGTATCTACTTTTTGTCTTTTGTTGTGAACATCATACTTTAACGTCATGAACACACACTATTTATTCACTCATACACTTATTTATCTAACACACATACTCAGTCTACACCTCAAATTTGCACATGATATTCAGTACCTGTACATACAAAAACTGTCTATTGTAATATACCTGTCAATTGTCAATTTATATATTGTTCTATTTTTTTTATTATCTGTGTTTTTTGTTCTGTCACTGTCATTCTGTTACACTGTGGAAGCTTCTTTCTCGAAAACAAATTCCTCGTATGTGTAAACATACCTGGCAATAAAGCTCATTCTCATTCTCATTTTTTTATTTAAAGTTTAAAAAAATGTATTTACATTGAGCAGCATTCAGTGTCAATATTGATAGCTGTGGTGTCATTTAAATGTTTGCATATTGAACAACTAGTTATTTTTTGTACAACATTTTGTATTTATATATTGATTTGTGATTTGGTCGTTCTTTCACGCATCACATCAGCACAAAATGCATGCTGTAAGGATGCACCGATATTAAAATTCTGTATGATACAGATGTTCTGAGACTGATGAACTGGCAATTATTTTCAGGTTTTGAACAATACTAAAATTGTGTAAAAAAAACAACAACACAACATTATAACGCATAAAAAGCATAACAATAAAAGTAAAAAAATGTAGTGTATATAAACATAAAAAGTGAATTTAGGCATCACAACAGGATTGAAAGTGTGAAAAACAGATATTAATTTTGTGATTACATTTAACGGTATTGTGTATAAAAGCTTGTTTCCACCACAGATAAAAAAAAGGTTTCTGCCACAGAATAAAGAAAAAAAAGCTAATTGAGTCTTTTTATCTTATAATTCAGACTTTTCTTCTCATAATTGAAAGGTTATGTCTCGCAATTCTTACTTTTTTTCTCAGAATTACAAGAAAAAAGACAACTGTGAGATATGAAAAAAAAGTTTGTGAGATGAAAAAGACACAATTACCTTTATATTTGATTTATTCTTTAATCTTGGAAACAATCTTTCATAATTAAAAAATTATTAGTTTTATTAAAACATAATTTTAAAAGCGTGCAAGATGACAGCAGAATTAATTTTTGTGTAAATAAAGGCAAAAATAAGCATGCTGGGTTTTTTTTGCCTCCCTAACATAATGCGTTTTTCAACAACATAAAAGCAGCTAATGCAGCAACACATTTGCATATAGCCAAAGTCTTATGCTGAGTCAGTTACATCATTGTGCATGATTGCTAAAAGGTAACCTTTTCGGTCTTTTTTGCTCTTATAAACTCAATATGTTGTGCAAGGAATTATCAGCATCGTCTGACACCTCACAGATTCCCACGAGGAACAGCCAGACCTCTCTTAACAATGGACTGTGTTGAAATGAGGGATGAGAGAGTCTTACTGCCTGAAACCCTTTATGGCTTTTCATTGCTTCATTCTCTTTTTCTTAATGGAGAGGATGTGCAAGCACAACCTTCATTAAACGCAGAGATGATTACATGGCAGTCTGGGGGTCGAGCTGTCGTGACCTCGTTATACCCCACTCGTTCAAGCATTGTCCCTGTGTGGAAATCCTCAGGAGCTGATTATAAACACCCACCGTTAGAAATAAGGACCACAACATGTCACAACAGCCACACAGACATTTAAAAGCGAATTTGATTTCAAGACCCTAGATACATGGTAACTGTGCAGTGATTGTTTTATTTAACTTCATACTATATTTTTATAATATTTACGTGTTGTCATAAACATGAGCTAGATGTTAATTTCAGTATCCGCTTTGACAATTTCACTTCGTAATTTTGAAACTGTCAAACTGTCTTTTTAACTGATTCATTAATAACATTTTAATTTGTGAATCATTTTACACTTGTTTGATAGCATGAACTCTCAATAAGCTAAGATAAGAATATTTTTTAAAAGTATTGCATTATAATATTGCATTACTCCATAAAAAAGTAACTACTTTTTATGGAAAGTAATCCATTGGTACGTTTGCGTTACTTTTTGTCACCTGAGCTGG
>NW_015507360.1:125851-126808 GCF_001515645.1 Sinocyclocheilus grahami | reverse complement strand
GCTATATAAAAGCCTCCTGAAATATGCAGGCGAAAGGCATCAAGCGCTGGTTACTCATTCATCCAGGACGCCGCCCTCACAAGACAAACACAGAGGGGTCTAAGAGATTTTACACCTCCATTACTCACCACATGCATGTTTAGTAAGCGTGTACTTCATGTGCTGTAATGCATGAACTGCTCACATGTTCAGCTTTGAAGTGCATTAGAATAACTATGGCACGTCAATATGGTAATAATTCATTTGCAAGGTATATATAACCACTGAGACCATCAATGCACCATGGTACTACTGGCTGTAAGGCCAATCAGCTGAGAAAAGCAATCAGCTGGCAGCATAATTACAGTAGTACAGGGATGCATCAGCTGATAATACCACGGTACTTCGAGATATACCCTATACCTTTATATGGCACTCTAATGCAGGGGTTTTTAAACTGGGGGATGCAAGGGGTCCATGGAAATAAAAAAAAAAGTATTAATTTAATTAATAATAAATAATTAAAAATGCATATAAAATGTAATTTAAATAAATGCATAATTGGAGTAAAATAAATAAAAATTAGACTAAAATAAGAGTGAATAAATATTAACAGTGCTTTAATAAATAAATAATAAAACGGAGGTTAAAATAAATAATAAGAATTGATTAAAATAAATACAAAATTGGAATAAATACTTTAAAAAAAGATTAAATAAATTATAAAAAATAATTTAAATAATTACATTTAGCTTAAAATAAAAAATAAATTAAAATAAGCAAGTAAATGAATAAAACGAGTATGTAAAAAAACATAACAAAAATAATATTATAAATATAAATGATAAATAGTACTTGGCTCTTTACACAACTACAAGTACACCCATTTAATTTCAGGATGGGGGAAACTCACACAGCGATAGTATGATATTATAAATAAATCTGGGTGTCCATTGCAATTTTGTTTTATTTATTTAT
>NW_015507360.1:104720-125841 GCF_001515645.1 Sinocyclocheilus grahami | reverse complement strand
TTAATACACGTTTTGGAAGTACTCTATGCTATTATGATACCATGCTACAGTCACAGGGCTTTATTGTAAAGGTTTGTATCCACGTAAGCACTTAACACGTTGAAATGACCCGGCAGTGCAAACCCGACCGGCACCCGCTTCACGTCGCCTCAGAGCCGTCTGTCAGTTAACTCGAGCTCGGGGATCCGCCGCGGCCTACACGCGCTTCCAGCATTACAGCGAGCCAGACCCGCTTCACTTCACCAAAACACACCGACTGTCCGCGCTACTCACTTACCTTTGAACCTCAGGTCGGTGGAAGGCTCCAGGATGAGGATCTGCTCCAGTTTGGACATGTTTTGGCCGCTGAGGTGACGCTAGGATCCGGAGAGGAACTGTTAGCGCGAGCCTGCCACTGAGTCACGGCACGGGAGCGCGCGGCGCGGTCACACAGCACACGGGAGCGCGCGGCGCGTTCACACAGCACACGGGCGCGCGCGTTTATGATCTTAATTGGTAAATAAACTAAATTAAATATATGCTGTAATCTGTGCCCCGTGGCTACTGAACCCAAAACATTCTTAACCCTCTGGAGTTTTGAGGAGCTGGTGGATCTCTCAAATTCCTTTCTGGCTAAGCATCCTAACTCTGTGGAGTGTGTCCTGTCTATCATTTCTGACTCTGACCTTGCTGTAGCCTCTGAGAAGTTAAACTCTGAAACGCCACGGAAGGCAGATCGAGAACACTTAGCTACAGCACAAAAAACAGACCCTTCCCTAGCCAAGTGTATATTGGCTACAGGCAGCCCTCCCCATGCATCTGGTTCAGGGGTGGTTTACTTCTGGGAATGTGGATTGTTAATGCGTAGGTGGAAGCCCCAGCTAGAGCAGTTAGGCTGGCAGGAAGTACGACAGATTGTCTTACCTGCTGGTTATCAGCAACACGTCTTGAAACTTGCCCATGAAAACGCATTGTCTGGTCATGTCGGTATAACAAAAACCTACCAGCGCTTCCAGATTCTGTAAGTCATGTCATGTATGCCAGATGGCAGGTAAATCCAATCGGAAAATTCCACCAGCACCAGCATCCCTGTGCCCTATTCCAGCTGTGGGTGACCCGTTCGAACGCTTAATTGTGGACTGTGTTGGCCCATTGCTCAAAGCCAAATCAGGACACCAATATATTTTGACCATCATGTGTGCTGCGACTCGCTTCCCTGAGGCTGTTCCAATACGTACCTCGAAAGCCAAGAGTGTTGTGAAAGAATTGTTCAAATTCTGTACTACTTTTGGATTGCCAAAAGTAATTCAGAGTGACCAGGGGTCAAACCTCACTTCTAGAGTTTTTAAACAGGCTCTCGAAACACTTAAGTCACCGAATGTCTACGGCATATCCCGTTCGAACGCTTAATTGTTGACTGTGTTGGACCACTGCCGAAAGCCAAATCGGGACACCAATATATTTTGACCATCATGTGTGCTGCAACTCGCTTCCCAGAGGCTGTTCCAATACGTACCTTGAAAGCCAAGAGTGTTGGGAAAGAATTGTTAAAGTTCTGTACTACTTTTGGATTGCCAAAAGTAATTCAGAGTGACCAGGGGTCAAACTTCACTTCTAGAGTTTTTAAACAGGCTCTCGAAACACTTGGCATAAGTCAACGAATGCCTACTGCATATCACCCCGAGTCCCAAGGGGCACTCGAAAGGTTTCATCAAACCTTGAAAAACCTGCTGCGTCGTTATTGTGTGGAAACTGGGAAGGATTGGCTCGAGGGTCTTCCTTTCCTGATGTTTGCGATTAAGAGAGTCGGTGCAAGAGTCCCTTAGCTTTAGCCCCTCTGAACTGGTGTTTGGCCATACAGTTCATGGCCCTCTAAAGTTGTTAAGTGAACAATTGCCGAACCAAAGTTCTGAATCGGTTCCTGTCGATGTTTATGTCACTTCTATCCGTGAGAGGTTGCACAAAGCCCAAAGTCTTGCCAAACTTCATCTTTCCACCACTCAAACTAAGATGAAGGCGCATTTTGACAAGAGGGCTGTATATAGAGACTTTCGCCCTGGCGATTCCGTGTTGGTTCTACTTCCAAACCCCGGTTCTATTTCACATGCAAAATTCGCTGGGCCATACCTGGTTGAAAGGAAGTTAAATGAGAGCAACTTTCTTATTGCTACTCCTGACAGGAAATGTAAGAGCCGAGTGTGTCATGTAAATAGGCTTAAAAGCTATGTAGACAGACCTCACTCTGAGGCGACTGCAGAACCGAGTGAGTGTTCTCCGCTGCCTGCCTCTGTTGCCACTGTGGGTGTAGTGGCAAATTACTCCTTAGAGGAGGATGGCTTGATGAACAGTGATGTTCCAGTTTCCACTACTCGTCTGAAGAATTCTGCTGTTCTGCAAAATCTTTCACATTTCCTTTCTCATCTGACTGATGAACAGTCTAGGGACGTAATTGAATTACTGTATGCCTTTCCTACCCTGTTTAAGGACGTGCCAGGTAGAACTACTGTGTGTGTTCACGACATTGATGTTGGAGATGCTGCCCCCATAAAACAACATCCTTACAGAGTTAATCCACAGAAACGTGTGGTCATGCAGACAGAAGTTGAGTATATGCTGCATCATGGAATTGCTACGCCCAGTCAGAGCCCGTGGAGCTCCCCCTGTTTGCTTGTTCCAAAGCCTGATAATACCTTCAGGTTTTGCACTGATTATCGGAAGGTCAACAGCGTAACAAAACCTGACTCTTTCCCCCTTCCTAGAATTCTGCTGTTCTGCAAAATCTTTCACATTTTCTTTCTCATCTGACTGAGGAACAGTCTAGGGACGTAATTGAGTTACTGTATGCCTTTCCTACCCTGTTTAAGGACGTGCCAGGTAGAACTACTGTGTGTGTTCACGACATTGATGTTGGAGATGCTGCCCCCATAAAACAACATCCTTACAGAGTTAATCCACAGAAACGTGTGGTCATGCAGACAGAAGTTGAGTATATGCTGCATCATGGAATTGCTACGCCCAGTCAGAGCCCGTGGAGCTCCCCTGCTTGCTTGTTCCAAAGCCTCTATGGTACAGAGCTGCAACAACTAATTTCTATTAATTTCCTTGTTATTCTGAAAATATATATATATATATATATTGCAATATGTCGAATATTCTGCTCCAGAAATTGCTCTGTTAGCCTCATTTCTGAACATCTCCTCTTTTTTTGCCTCGTGTTTGGAAACACTGTACCACAAAAAAATCTGTTTTGGTTTGTATAATTGAAGCTATTTGTGACCCTGGACCACAAAACCAGGTTTGTTAGGATATTTGGCCTCAATCTGAAAATCTGAAGGTGCAAAAATAAATCAAAATATTGAGAAAATCACATTTAAAGTTGTCCTAATGACTAAAAAAAATAAAGTTTTGATACATTTATGGTATTTTAAATTTACAATTTAATTTTAAATGGTAGAAAATATGCCATAGGTCTGCACAAAATAGCATTTTAGAGGGGGGACAAAAAACTACCGCGTAATAAACATCAATCTTTACGTGTGCCGCTGTTGAGCGTGACGGGACTTTTATTTGCGAAAACCGCCGTGCGTGACTTCACGTCGCCCTGACGTCATCACGCCGCGTCGCCTGCCGCAGTGCGCCGCGTACACATGTGAGCAGAAGCACGCTGGTAAGCTCAATATGATGTTGTTATTTATTAGTAATGTGTTCATTAAACGTGCTGTGATTAACAGTGCAACAGCTGATCGGGCTGATTGATCTAGTGACTCGCTGGCTGATTGATTAACTTCATCAAAACTCGCAACGTCGCTTGCATTATTATCAACTTTTCACGTGTTTTGTTGATTGTAACATAACAGTACTGGTGAAAATATAGTTTTATTCTTTAAAAGACCATGAGCATACTCTAGTAACTTGGTCTATATCAAAGTCCTGCCATGTAAATATGCTTCCGTGTTAATAATATGGTCATTTTAAGCTATTTTTGTGTTGAATTAGAAAGTATTAAGTAGACATTGCAAACAGTAGCTTTAGAAAGAAATGTATATATAATATAATAATCGTTTAGCCTACAACGGCCCAACATAAACTATGGAACATCTAATTTTTTGGGTGAACTGTCCCTTTAAAGTTTTTAAATTTTTTATGATACTCTAAATAATAAACTAAATCTGCCAGCAGGTGGTCATTCATTCATTCGATTCGTTCGAACAGCTGATTCATTCAGGAATTCAGTAAACGACTCTCTTAATGAATGGATCTTTGACTCATTGATTCACTCGATTCGTTCAAAACGCGGATTCATTCAGAAACTAAACACCGCTGTGTTTCTCACAGACGCGCAACAATTCTGCTGTGGCTTATTTATAGGTAATATTTTGGTTGCAAACACAGAATATGTTGTGTTTAAAATATAACACAATATAAACTTCTTATTTAGCTGCCGAACTGTTGTGTAAAATCACATTTGCACTCGTGCTATTCTGTGACAAATACAGAACTCATGTGATATCGCTTATAACGTGATATAAATATGAGACAAAAACTCATACAGGGGCATTTTTTGCCCCAATATCTTGAATTTTAGGGCATAACTGCATTTATGGAGTTGTCCTGCATCATATTTATCAACAGTGAACTGATGACGTACAGGTCTGGGGGCGGGGCCAGTGCTCAAATATTTTAATCACTTCATAACTATTTAAGTTAACGTGTTAAACTGACAGCCCTAATTTTCAGGTGTGAACGTCAGATCTGAGAGACAACGACAAACCAAAGTGATGGTTGAGGAGATGGAGGTCAAAGGTCAGCGGTATTTTAAGGTGGGTCAGAAGCGGCCCGCGCAGGACGGGACCAAGAGACGAAGACTGGACGCCACGAGCGTGAGCTACTTCCGCCGCGTCGGCGATCGACTGAACGAGGGATTCACAGAGGAGGAGGAGGAGAAAGGTGAAGAGGGATCACATCTGTAAAACAGGAGCTCTGCTCACTGAGGCCACATTTATTTAATCACAAATACAGTAAAAATTGTGAAATATTATTACAATGTAAACCAGCTGTTTTCTGTGTGAATCTCTGTTAAACTGTAATGTATTTCTGTGATGCGCAGCTGTATTTCCAGCATCATTACTCCAGTCTTCAGTGTCACATGATCTTCAGAAATCAGTATAATATGCTGATTAACACAGTTGTGCTGGACAATATTCCGTGGAAACCGTCACACATTATCATTCAAATGTTTGGAGCAAGATACTTTTATTGATCAAGGATGCATTAAATTGATCAAAAGTGACAGTAAAGACATTTATAATGTTACAGTAGATTTTTATTTCAAGTAAATGCTGTTCTTTTGAACCTCTGTGTGTGTGTGTGTGTGTGTGTGTGAGAGAGAGAGAGAGAGAGTGTGTGTGTGTGTGTGTGTGTGTGTGTGTGTGTGTGTGTAAAGCATGTTTTTGCTCCTGTGATCGAGCGGTCTCGAGCTGTGTCTGAATGTTGTGTGTCTCTTCAGCTCTGTTTGTGGAGAACGTGCTGTCGGAGGTCAAGGGTCAAGCGGCACTCGTCTCCACTGATATGACCGGAAGTGTGGCTCTGGAGCGGCTGCTCTCATTGGCCAGTCCCGCTCAGGTGGCAGGTGTGCTGGCGGAGCTGGGAGGAGAGACGGGGTCAGAATTCAGAGGCGTGTCATGTGACCAGTGCGGGGGTCATGTGATGGAGAGCGCGCTCAGACAGGCCCACCGCTGGAACGGTGAGAGTATCTGATCATTATTAAGAATAATTATTATTATAATCGTTTTATTGAATATTTATTATTAATGGGGTGCTATTATGCTTTTTCACTTTTTCAACTTTAGTTAGTCTGTAATGTTGCTGTTTGAGCATAAAAAAGATCTGCAAAGTTACAAAGCTCAAAGTCCACTTCAAAAGAAGATATTTTATTTAACAGAAATCACTTTTCAAAAACTACAACGAATGATTCGTTTGGACTACAACGCATATTTTCCGGGATTTGTGATATCGTCATTTTGTTGAATATGTATTAGTATTTTCCCTAATAATAACATTATTATTATTATTATTATTATTTATAACAATAGTGGTAAGTAATAATGTATTATTATTAATAATTATTATTATTATTATAATTTTATTGAATATGTATTATTTTCCCTAAAAATAACAATACTAAAATAATAATATTAATAATATTATTAATAGTAGTAAGTAATATATTAATAATAATAATTATTATTATTATAATCATTATATTGAATATGTATTATTATTTCCCCCAATAATAATAACACTTAAATAATAATAATATTAGTAGTATTAGTAATATATTATTAATATTTATTATTATTATCATTTTTGAATGTGTATTATTGTTTTCCCTAATAATAACAATATTAATATAATAGTAATATTAATTATTATTATTTATGTTGCTATTACATTAATAGTAGTAAGTATTATTAATAATATAATAAATATTATTATTATCATTTTATTGGACAGTAATTGTAATATTATATTATTGATTACTATTATGATTTTAATATTCTGAATTATTTTTGTTATGTTTTCCTTTGGCGTCACTCAGCCGTTTGCAAGCGTGTTCTCGTGAAGCTGTGCTGGAGCTGTATGCGTTGCGAGAAGCTCTGAAGCGAGTCAGTCGTTCTGTCAGAGAGTGTTTCTCACGATCAGGTGTGTTTTGTGAAGAGGAGGACTCTGATGTCACAGCGGAGGACGAGGAGCACTGTGGGACGCTGGAGGCTCAGGTGAAGCGTGTGTGTGGAGTCGTCAGAGAGAGTCTGCCGGAGTTCCTGAAGGATCCGTACGGATCGCATGTGCTCCGGACGCTGGTCCAGGTTCTGAGCGGATCTCTGAGCCGAGACGCAGCTGCTGCTCAAACAGGTCAGAAACACGCTTCACAGCAGACTGAGAGGTCATTTCTGGGGCGTTTCTGCTGCTTTCTCTCGGTCTGAAGTGAGGCTCTGAGGAGCATTTCTTTTATAAGCTGAAGAATACAAAAAAAACTTAATAATAATAAAAGCATCTGATCATTTTCTTTTCTTTTGTTCCAAAAAAGCACAAAAAATTATCTTTATAATAATAGAAGCATCTGATAATTTTGTTCAAAATATTTAAAAAAAAAAATTCATTTGCTTGCTAACAAGAAAGAAATATTAATAGTAATAAAAGCATCTGATAATTTTTTTTATTGTTCTTATTTTTTCAGTTGCTTCTGTTATCAGCCAAAACCCACAAAAAATAATCCCAATAATAATAATAAAACCTTCTGATATTCTTTTTATTAATTTTTTTATTTGCTGCTTTTATAAGCTGAAAAATACAAAAAATCTTGATAATAATAAAAGCATAATTTTGTTCCAAAAAGCACGAAAATTATCTTAATAATAATAAAAGCATCTGATAATTTGTATTATTTTTTTTTCGTTTGCTTTTGTTATCGGCTAAAAAATTATGATAAAAGCATCTGATATTTTTAAACATATTTTTAAAAAAAATTTATTTGCTTGCTAACAAAAAACATCTTAATAATAATAATAAAAGCATCTGATCATTTTTTTATCAGTTTTTCAGTCGCTTCTGTTATCAGCCAAAAACTACAAAAAAATCTTAATAATAATAAAAGTATCTGATATTGTTTTATTTAAAAATAATGTTTAATTTGTTTAACAGCCAATTAATAATAATAATAATAATAATAAAAGCATCTGATGTTTTTTTTTCATTTGCTGCTGTTGTCAGCAAATAAAACACTAAAATAATCTTAGTAATAATAATAAAAGCATCTGATAATTTAAAAAAATAAGTACTTTTTTTTTCATTTGCTTGCTAACAAAAAATGCTAGCAAAAACATCTTAATAATAATAAAAGCATCTGATATTCTTTTTATTGTTTTTATTATTTTTTTCAGTTGCTTCTGTTATCAGCCAAAAACCACGAAACATAATCTGAATAACAATAAAAGCGTCTGATAATTATTTTCTTCTTATGTTGAGCAGGCTCCTTAAAGCAACACTCTCTCTATATATATATATATATATATGGTAAATGTTTTTATTATTTTTTTGCATCTTCTTTCCTTTGAAATGTGTCTTTCTGTCGTGTGCTCAGTTCCTGAAGATCTTCGATGAGCTGATGGAGGGGTTCGAGGCGATTCTGGCCGCGGGTCACATGGGTGTGGTGGTGCTGATGGTGGAGAGCTGTGTTTATTGGGAGGAGAAGCAGAATGCACTGCTGCAGCGCCTCCTGCAGGTACACACCAGCTGCTGCACTGACCTCTGACTATAATCAGCCTAATGCTGTATTTCAATGCTGTATTGATCTGCTGCTGCCCTGAAAGTACGTCTTTAATGATCAAGAGGTTGTTATAGGTAACTAAAACCATCCAACATTTTGGCTGCTTGAAATAAAATTAACTAAAAAAAATATTTAAAAAAACTTAATTTTGAGTTAGTTTAACTTGATGTACTAAAATAACTAAAACTGGAAAAAACCATAAATAAAAAGTTATATAGACATACTTTTAAAAAATCTAATAAAATGAAGGGGAAAAAAACAATAAAATTACTAAAACTTGAACTAAATTAAAAAAATATAAAAATCATTTTTAAAAAATTATAAAAACTACAATAGTATCTCTATACTAAGCTAGCGCTGAACAATGGCAAATAAAAATAACAAAACACACAATTGCTAAAACTTGAACTTAAAAAATTAAAATGAAAAATGTAAAAATACAAAAACCTTTTCAGAATATTAATAAAAACAGCAAAATTACTAAAACTTAAATGTAAAAATATGAAAATGAAAAACAAATGCAATTTCAAAATAACAATAAAACCTAAAAATAAAAACAATGAAAATATAAAAATACAAGACCTTTTAAAATATATTAATAATACTGTCTATCTACTATCTTAATAATACTAAAATGACACATGAACGGTGAAGTGTATAATTTGGGCACCCAAACAAAATTGCAAAGCTACTATAATATTACTCTTACAACTTCTGCATTGTACAGTATGCATACTACTCAGTGTGCTAATGCTGTCTGCATGAAATACCTGGATGACAACTACATTTATCAGAATGTGCAGCATAAACTCAGAGAATGCATCCTGCGTCACACATTTGTATTGTTTATTTATGCAAACTATTTCTCGTTCTGTTCTTCATAAGTAGTTGCCAGTATACAGTACACTGGTGTTTCATTTGAGCTTCATTTCCCATCAGGCATTTCACTGCAGTGAACCAGCCTCTCTGCAGGTCTCCTGTCTGCCTCTCTTTCTGTCCTTACTGGCGTATGAAGTGTACTACAACACCGAGACAGCAGAGGGAGACGCCGTCACACAGGTGCTCCGTCACACACTCTTTCTAGTTTTACAGCATGTGTATTGTGTGCAGTGTGTGAACACAGCTCCGTATCCCACAATGCAATGTGTTGTGAAATGCATTTGACTTGATCTTCTAATGTGGCAAAGAAGCGGAGGTAACATCAGCCACGAGTTTGACTGGTTAATGATGGTTAAAGCTTTCAAAACTGCATTTTACACATAAAAGTGCATCACTTTCAAGTCTAACTGGATGCCGCTGGGCTGCATAATAGAGGAAAAAACGACATTGCAATATTCAGTTTTTCTGTGACATGAATGGCTGTATTTGGAAAGAATTAATAATTCTTCAACGATTGCAGTTATTTTGTACCGTACTGCATCTGCAAATCCATAGAAAATATATTTTATAGAAAAGAATTATAATGACATTGATATATACATGCATACATACATACAGTATATATATTTTTTCCATAAAACACACACACACACATATATATATATATATATATAGAGAGAGAACTTTTATATTTTTTATAAAGAAAAAAGATCTTTTATAAAAAAAAATCTTATAAAATATTTCATTTTAAAAATAATATTTTTTTTAATAATATTTTATAAAAATATATATATATATATATATATCTTTTATATTTATTATAAAGCTTAAACATGATTTCCCCCCCCCCTCTGGATTATTTTTTTTCTTGAGTGCATAGCATCCTTTATTTCTATTGACAATATTATATATATAAAAAATATATATATATAAAGAAGAAATGTATTGTAATAATGTTGTTCTGCTTTAAATAAAAATTAGTATTTAATAAAATAAATATAATTTCATTTTCTAGTAAAACTGAAAAATTACAACATTTATATATACATCTCAATTTCTTTATTTTCAAATATTAAACAACATTTATATCAAGCTTTTATTTTTGGTGGTTTTCCAGCAAATAAATAAACTCACAGCACATTTATTTGTTTGTTTGTTTAATACACAGCCGTTACGATTTGATAATTTTGAATATCAAATATATGAAGTTTAAAGCTAGCGCTTAATAAATGAATGATGAGGTCATGTGTGAACATTGTATCAAGCTACTGTTTGAAATGTTTGTGTTGCTGTGCTGTTTAAACAGAGCTGAAGTGTGTAGTATGCAGGTAACATGCACTCTGTGCTTTTAGCCTGTGCAGCGCCGGCTCTCCGTATCTTATCACGGATCGCGGCTGGTTCAAGCTCTCGCCGGATTCAAAGATCGATCCGTCCTGATGAACAGCCTTCACGGGCTCGGCTCCGCTGACCTGCTGACCCTCGGCACTGACCGCTTCGGCAGCCACGCGCTCCAGAAGCTGCTGACCGCGGCCAGCGATAAGGGCAGAGGAAAGATCTTGAGAAAGCTGGAGGTAAAACATCACAAACGCATATGTGTCCCTGCAGCACAAAAGCAGTGTTGAGTCGCTGGGGGATATTTGTAGCAATAGCCAACAATACATAGTATGGGTCACAATTATAAATTTTTCTTTTATGCCAAAAATCATTAGGATATTAAGTAAAGATCATGTTCCATAAAGATATTTTACACGTAAATATATCAGAACTTAATGTTTGATTAGTAATATGCATTGCTAAGAACTTCATTTGAACAACTTTAAAGATGATTTTCTCAATATTTAGATTTTTTTGCACCCTCAGATTCCAGATTTTCAAATATTGTGCTATCCTAACAAACCATACATCAATGGAAAGCTTATTTATTCAGCTTTCAAAATTGCAATCCTCGCAGGAGCTTTACGTTCAGCTGGCCTGTTCCAGCTGCGGCAGCCGTCTGTTAGAAGCCGTGTGGAACAGCGCCACCGTCAGCCAGAGACAAAGCATCGCTGAGAAACTGGGTGAGATGACTTTACATTTCATTTCACATGCTTTAAAGAAATAACTGTTCAGCCGAGTTTGTTTCTTCATCAGGTTTGTAGAAATGTAACATTGCATCAGTGTCTCAGCAATGAATGGGTGCCGTCAGAATGAGAGTCCAAACAGCTGATAAAACAGTGCATCTGCTGTTGTCTCTCACATCAAAATCCAGCCACATATTAGTTTAGAGCTGTTTAAACGCTGCTTGATCTGTGCAGATTTCTCTCCTGATTCACACCAGAACACTGACTCACTGGAGGAAGCCTTATTATGGATTATGGACTCATATGAGTTAAAAACATCTTAATGCTGGATTAGTTTCAGCTTTTGTCTTCTCCAGATGTTAACTGATGGACTGGAGTGCTGTGGATTATTTGTGGATTATTGTGATGTTTTTATCAGCTGTTTGGACTCTCATTCTGACGGCACCCATTCACTGCAGAGAGTGATGGAGTGATATATTTCTACAATCTTCTCGCAACTTATGTTCCGGAAAGTTTGTTATTCTTCCAGTTAATATGAGCTCATGACAGAGTCATGTGAAGTTGTTTTAGATCGAGTAAAGCATGTTACACTGTCAACTTCCCAAAGTAATTTGCCGTTGTCCTTGCACAAGTTGATCCATCAGAGCGGCTGATGTTGTGATCAAAGTGTGTTATATTCTCTCTCCTCTCTCAGTCCCCAGTGGAAGTCAGCTCCGATCCGATCAGTTCGCACGGCACATTTGGGCCAAATTTGGTCTGACAAACTTCATGAAGCGACGGGCCGATTGGCAGGAGGTTCAAACGGGAGAGTCGAAGAAAAGGAAGATGTTCAGTGATATTCTGCAGTAACTCAGAGAGACTTTAAACAAACCGTGATCGTTTCCCCTGAACGACACCATACAAGTTTTAGTAAGTGAGGAGTTTTCACTGAATCCCTCTTGAAGTTGCATTTTATAAATAAAACCAGCTACAGTTGCGTATCTCTATGCACACAATGTGCATTTGGCTTGACCTTCCATTTCTAGTGTGGAAAATATCCTTTGGAAGCTTGAGGAAAAAAGAATAAAAAAGTTTATAGCTTTTTATCTCACAATTCTGTCTTTTTTCTTGCAATTCTAAGTTTATATCTCGCAATTCTGACACTTTTCTCTGAAATGCAAGTTTATACGTCGCAATTCTGAGTTTTTATCTCACAATTCTGTCTTTTTTTCTTGCAATTCTGAGTTTTTGTCTCGCAATTCTGAGTTGAAACGTCGCTATTCTTGAGTTTGTTGCAATTCAAGTTTATATCACAAATCTGAGTCTATATCTCGCAGTTCTTGAGTTTCTGTCGCAATTCTGAGTTGATACGTCACTATTCTTGAGTTTGTTGCAATTCAAGTTTCTGTCACAAATCTGAGTTTATATCTTGTGATTCTACAAAAAAGGATATGAGATGTAATTGCAAGAAACTGAGAGATAAAAAGTAGCAATTACCTTTTTTTATTTTTTATTCTGTGGCATAAATAGGCTTCCATATGAAGCAGAAAAAAGTTATTTTAGTTAGTGAAGAATTTATTAAATCGCTTTTCGAAGTTGCATTTTATAAATAAAAGCGTCCAGACTGCACACAGTGTTGGTTTGGGATGAGCTGTTATTTGTGCACATGAAGCGTCTGCGAAAGCATCTTCAGAATGAGGTTTGATGTTGTTCGCTCAGTCTGGTCCCACCGGGTGAAGGTCGGGTCGTGCTCATGGGCCGTGGATACGGAGCGCAGCTGCGGTCTCCTCTATCTGTGTGGGAGAGACGGAGGGAGGAATCCGGTCACTGGGGCGACGTGACATTCAGCTGGCAGACTCCTGATGCAGTCAAAACCAAAGCGCTGATAGAGCGCCGAGCGCAAGGACCTGGGAACTTCACGCAGGAGAATGTGTGAGATCTGCTGGAGTTGTGATTTCTGAGCGATGGCGTCATGTGGAGATCTGCGAGGACCCATGTGATGGGAAACCTCTGGACTTTCACTCTCTTTTTGTGTTTAAATATTGTTATTAAGGAATTCAGCAAACGAACCCTTGCAACTTCACTTTTTTTTTATAATGACAACAGATAAATAAAACTTAGTCTAAAAAAAAAAGGAGAAATAAAATGTAATGAATAAATTAAAAAAAATATAACCCAAAAAGCATAACCCAAGAGTGCTATCCAATGATAAAAATTGGAGGTGAAGGCATAATAAACACATTAATCATAGGTTTGCTGAGAACAATCCAGGTATCAATCACAACCTTCACTCTTAAAAATAAAGGTGCTTCACGATGCCATAGAAGAACCTTTTTCGTCTAAATGCTTCCGTAAAGAAACTTTAATCTTTCTGTTTCACAAAAGGTGTTTTTTGTGGTGAAAGAAGGATTCAAGGATTCAGAGCGTTTATTGTCATATGCCCAGTGAGGAAAACAAGTTTCCCCGAGCAATGAAATTCTTACTTTGCTGTCCACAATGAATGCCAGTGCAATGCTATACACAAGCTATACACACATACTGTACATACAATGTAAGAAACATAATAATAAAAACTATGCTGCAGTATTAGGAATAAAAATTTAAATATAGACTGTGTATCTATATATGCGAGTATAGAGTAGAAATTTTGAATGTGAAAATAGAAATATAGACTATGTATATGGTATCTACATATGCGAATGTACAGTATTAACTTATATGCAAAAAAAACAATAGTGCAGTAACGTGCAAATTGAGTGCAAGTACATGATAACAATAGCAGCAGTAACAGATGTGCAAATTGAGATGAGGCTACACGAGTAATATTAATAAGTATACAATGGTAGTAATAACAGAAATAACATTACAAATGATCAAATGAGATTAAACAATTTGGTCCGACTGTTCTCTGAGGTAGATAAGAAGGTTCTTCAGGTTATAAAAAGGTAAGAAAGAGATGTTCTTTGACTGAATGCTTCTTTGTGGAACCAGAATTGGTTCTTCTGTGGCATCGCTGTGAAAAATCTTTTAAGCAGCTTTAGTTTGAAGTGTGTTTCAAAAAAGAAATAAAAGGGGACCAGATTTTTTCAAATAACAGAATCTTATCATTTAGGGTATACCTAATTCTTTCAAAGTGAAGAGTCCCCAAGAGCTCCGTCAGCCATAATTTAAGAGTCGGAGCTTCTACTTTCTTTCTTTTTATCTTTTACGTTGTGTTTTTTACTTTTTTTTATTTTTTACTTTAAGTGTTTGTTTTACTTTATGTCCTTTAGTTTTTAATGTTTTATTTTTACTCTCTTTTACTTTTTTGCTTTTTTTAAAAAAAATCTCCTTTGTTTTTATTTTTTTTACTTTTAGTGTCTTTTTTTACTTTGTCTTTTACTTTTTAATCTTTCACTTTTCTATCTTTTACTTTCATTTTTTTTCCTTTTCATGTGTTTTATTTTTAATCTTTTACTTTCAGTATCCTTCACTTTTTTACTTTAATATATTTTTTTCTTTCACTTTATCTTTCACTTTTAGCATTTTTTTATTTTTACAAACTTTTTAATCTTTCACTTTCTGCATCTTTTAGTTCTGTTACTTTCACTTTTTTTCCTATTCTTTACAATTTTCACTTCTTTTTCGCATCTTTTTTACATTTTCCTTTACTTTTAATCTTTTACTTTCAGTTTTCGTTACTTTTTTATTTTCACTTTGTTCTTTACTTTTTATTCTTTCACCTTTAGCAAAGTTATCTGCTTTTACTTTTGTGTCCTATATAACCTTTAACTTTCAGCCTCTTACTTTTATCCTTTACCTTTTTACTTTGAGGACACACTGAGGATGGACAGAGTTGTTTGTAATGCATTAAATCAAGCTGGTTTGATCAAACCCTTAGTATCTAACTGGGATGTAATACAGAACACTTTAGCAGCCACCTATGACACCTTAGCATCATTGTGGTGAGTTTTGCACAAGCAAATGGCACTCAAAATAGTTGATATCAATGCTAATTATGCAACTGGTCATGGAAATGTTATTTTGAGGGTTTTATGCGTAAAAGCACACTCGTGCACCAGGCATGGAGGACTGCGGTTCGTCGTCGGAGGCCTGTATGGTGAACGGTTTTCCCAGAGGGCCGCAGTGATAGGGATTTCCTGAGCGCTCATTAGTGCTGTTGATGGAGAACGAGGCTAACGATGGATCTGCAGCTGTGAATGAGCTTCAGCAGAGTCACTCCAGCTGCTCTCACCGTCTGGACTCGGTCAATTACACCATCACCGCTCACTACAGCTTCATTAATATTCACACAATAATATTTGACATCAGTGTTTAAAGTGTGCTTGCGATTGTTTACTATTCGACCTGCTACATGAAGGTCCTTCAGCTGCATGCGCTCAGAACAGCAAGATAACCTATCTTAGTCTTTCTCTTTTCATAAACAATACAAGAGTGTATTTTTTTCTCTTTTGTTATTGTTGTGCACCGAAGGCATTTTGTGACGTTTCCGTCTCCCCAAATAACCTCATTTATTTTTGACCTGAAGTCACTGCACTTTGTTTTTTGTAAAGTTGTAAAGATTCTAGAAAAGTCCTTTTAATTTTTATTTTTTTTATTAGTAGTAGTAGTAGTATTCAAATTACCCTGGCTCCTCTAGTTTAAGAAATTTGTATTGGTATTTAAATAATGTGTATAGAGACAATATATTTGTAATATGTTAATCTATAATAATAAAAAATGACAATGTGTCGTTTTATCGTCCGATCATAATGCCAATTTATGCCAAAGTTGCTTTCTTCTAAACTAATGTCACAGAAAGATAACATATATTTCTCATAAACAGAATATAAGAAACACTGCAGAGGTGTCATGCCCATTCAAACTGATTTTTGAGCGAAGTGGATTTTGAATGCAGCTTCCAAAAGACATGTTTATATTTGTTTTTTTGTCTTATGGATTACCATTTGTAAATTGTTTTACTACAAATAGCATGTTTAAACTATGGTTAGTGTAGCAAACCCATGGTTAATTTGTGGTTACCATGCTTTAACTATAGTAACCATGTTTTTTTGGTTTAATTTGTAGTAAAACCATGGTTAATTTTAGTAAGGGATCACACAGACACGGTTAGAACGTTCAGTGCTCACATCACCAGCTGCTAA
This sequence comes from Sinocyclocheilus grahami, assembly GCF_001515645.1. NCBI lineage: Eukaryota > Metazoa > Chordata > Actinopteri > Cypriniformes > Cyprinidae > Sinocyclocheilus > Sinocyclocheilus grahami. The sequence continues at coordinate 109,474 of NW_015507360.1, read as the reverse complement.
ATTCAAATCTGCCTTCGCCAGCCTAACGCTGAGCGTTATAACCAATCACACGCGATTCTGTTGAGCTTATGAATGCAGTGGCCAATCAGAGGCATTCAGATGAGTCACCGCTGAAACGCCGGTGTTTTGTTCAGTGCGCGCGGTCACTGACTGAATTCTGCTCTCTGGCAAATTCTCTCATCAGAAACAATAAAGTGCAGATGTGCGTACGATGTAAATAAGATATTAATTTCACAGTGTAAACAGCTTCAGTGATTATAATGGGAGTTTTTCAGAGTGCCTGAACTCTGGCTAGACTGAAGTCAGTGAAAATGTTCTTTGCTCTTGTTCTGTACATTGAAAGTGTAATTAACTTATAATGTTTTTATTAAATTCACATTAAATACAAAGCCAGTCGTATTAAAAATAGTTTTGGCATGACACCTATATCTGGTACTAGTACAAAGATGGGGTTTTATGCATAGTTATAGCCTAGTAGTTTTGATCTATTTTAGCCACTTTTCCAGCGAACCGTTCTCGTTGCTCAAGCGTTACGGTTTTGTTGTCCACTGTGGGACTTATAACAGAGCTCATAATACAAGCGCATCAGTCATTGCCTTTTGTTCAGTGCGCGCGGTCACTGACTGAATTCTGCTCTCTGGCAAATTCTCTCATCAGAAACAATAAAGTGCAGATGTGCGTACGATGTAAATAAGATATTAATTTCACAGTGTAAACAGCTTCAGTGATTATAATGGGAGTTTTTCAGAGTGCCTGAACTCTGGCTAGACTGAAGTCAGTGAAAATGTTCTTTGCTCTTGTTCTGTACATTGAAAGTGTAATTAACTTATAATGTTTTTATTAAATTCACATTAAATACAAAGCCAGTCGTATTAAAAATAGTTTTGGCATGACACCTATATCTGGTACTAGTACAAAGATGGGGTTTTATGCATAGTTATAGCCTAGTAGTTTTGATCTATTTTAGCCACTTTTCCACCGAACCGTTCTCGTTGCTCAAGCGTTACGGTTTTGTTTTCCACTGTGGGACTTATAACAGAGCTCATAATACAAGCGCATCACCACAGCTGCCGGTTTTTTACCGTAAATTTTACGTATTTTTTTTTACAGTGTTGGCATACGGTATGAATGTTAATAGCAATCGCAAACACACAAATATTAACCGTTAGACCCAAAATGGAAAGCGGCTATTGTTATGCACTGAAGACGTGTTTTAACCTTTTTCATCTTGCTATGGTTTTCTGTTGCTATGGTTACCGGGCGAATTCTCCTTAGCGTTTACTGGTAAGTGAAAATAAGCGTTCCAACTAACTCTTAATATTTTTGTGTGATTACTGAAACATATAGGCCTACTTTACATGTCTAGTTCTGCTGATAAAATCTGTGGAACAGATTTATTAAACATGCTAATATGTCGCCTATTTAAAAAACGCTGCATAGCTGAAAGAAACGTCAGATTTTTCATATTTAACTGAACACATGGATATTTAATGGGTGGTGGATGTAAATCTGCAGAGGTTTTGCTGTGGGCCTGATCATATGCCAGGAGAATATGTGGTTTAAGACGGTTCCAGCTGTTTGTTTTGACTCAGGCTGGCTTTGGGGGGCTCAGGTCTTGAGCGGCGGGGTCAGATGACCCTCCAGACCTCCTGAATTCACACTCTGCTTTTGTCTTCTCAGATTTCGCGGAACCAGACGGTGCACTTGTGTGTTTTGTTGGTGGTTATGATCTTTAATGTATCTCTCATTCCTCCACCCAGGAGTATCAGGCGGCTTCTTATCTGCGTGTGAGGTGTTCTCTATCTTTATTATGAGAACATGAGGGACAGACAGCTGTCCAATGAGAGATCTGCTCAAATCAGCCGTACAAACGCCCACAAGCCCTCTGAAGGCCACCAGGAGCTAAACTACAGCAGATACATGCCTGACAATGACAAAAACACGCGTGGACACTTCATGTGTGCCTTAAGGATTACTGAAGGAGATCTGGGCCGATATTACAGGCGGTGAGATTTAGGGTGCTATATATACAAATAATAGATTTTAAAAGACTTTTATCACAATATAGAAGAAATGTATAATTTAAAGTCTCTTAAAATATATTTTCATCAGGATAGATGGACAATGGAAGCAATCAAAATCAACAAAAGAGCAATGATATGCAAGTGCTTTAACAAGTCTCAGTTAGCTTAACGCAGTACACGTAGCAAGGTTTTTTTCTTAAATCATATAATAAATAAAAAGAAAACAGATAGAATAGAGCAAGCTAGTGTTAGAGGCCTTTTTGGTTTTGTTAATTGTATAATGAATAAAAAGAAAACAAAGATAGGATACAAAAAGATTAGAGAAGCTAGGGTTAGTTTTTTTTTTTTTAAGAATACAAGCATAGAGCGCAAGTGTCACGGAAACACCTGCCTCACCAGCCGAATCAGCCTCCTACACCCGCTCACAATCACCTGATTACTGATCACGGACACCTGCACCCACTTACCACACCACTCAAATACTCACTCACCTCATTCACTCATCGGCTGGTCTCAAGGTTGCAAGCTAATCTGTCCTGGTTCCTCGTCTTCCAGTCTGCCTGCTCCCCTCAGAATCCTCAGTTCTCGGCCGAAGGATCGGAGTGCCGACCCAGATAAGACTGTGTTTTGCTTCCCTTACTGCCTATGTTGAACTCTTTTTGGTTGGAAGCCTCTCTTAAGTTCCTGTGATTAAACTCTCTGCTTAACGTTATCCTGCCTGTCTGCCTCTTTGTCCCGGTTGTGACGGATGACCAGCCCCTCAAAACGAAACGGATTACAACACGAACTAATGGATCCTCAGAGCACCTCCTCACCGGAACCCTCACCCAGTCGGACTTTCACCACCTCTCTACCCGCCTGTCCCATGGCCCGGCCAGCCAGCTTCTCGGGAGAGGCAGCCCTCTGTAGCGGGTTCCTGCTGCAATGCTCCCTCTATCTGGAGATGCAACCGCACCTGTTTGTGGCCGAGCGGGCCAAGGTGTCATTCATCATCTCACTGCTGTCGGGACGAGCCTTGCAGTGGGCCGAAGCCTTGTGGACGGCCCAGAGCCCATGCATTCACTCACTGGAGGGCTTTGTTAAACACTTCCGGGAGGTATTCGGTCAATCGACCATGGAAGTCATGGTGCATGAGGAGCTCTTTCAACTGCAGCAAGCCGAGTTATCCATCCACGGTTATGTGTTGCGCTTCCGCACACTCGCCGCCAGCAGCAGCTGGAACGAGGCCGCGCTGCTCTCGGTGTTCCTCAACCCGGGCTTACGCCAACAGATGGCCATCTATGATGACACCGTGGGCCTCGGCAGTTTCCTCCAGAAGGCGGTTTGCATCTCTCAGCACCTAACCGCGTGCCATATGGAAGCGATTGCCGCTGCCTCGCCCAGCCTCTCCACTCCAGCACCAGAGCCCATGATCACGGATAGCTACCACCTGTCGTCCTCAGCGCGATCTCGGAGACTCACCAAAGCCGCTGAGCAAGGGGCTGGTGCGGCACCGTATGCCCGAGGTCGTTCTTCGGATCGGATGTTTCCACGCCCCTGGCTCGCCCGGCATCAGCCCACCATCGCTTGGAGGTCCGGAGAAATACTTGCGTGGAGTGGGGAGTGCAAACAAATGTGTCTCCGGGATTCCCGAATATCAAGCGTTCCAGGACGTGTTCAGCAAGCTCGCTGCCACTCACCTGCCACCTCACCGGCCATGGGACTGTGCCATTGACCTGCTGCCTGGGGCCCAATTACCCAAAGGACGTGTCTATCCCCTGTCGATCCCGGAGAGAGCCGCCATGGAGGAGTACGTGCAGGAAGCCTTACACCAGGGGTTCATCCTTCCATCCACCTCACCCGCAGCATCGAGCTTCTTCTTCGTGGCCAAGAAGGACGGGGGACTAAGACCCTGCATCGATTACCGGGCCCTAAATAACCAAACGGTGAAGTTCGCCTATCCCCTTCCTCTGGTCCCGGCAGCCTTGGAGGAACTCCACGGAGCCTGTGTGTTCAGCAAGCTAGATCTCAGGAGCGCATACAACCTCATCCGCATTCGCCGGGGTGACGAATGGAAGACCGCCTTTGTCACGCCCACCGGGCACTACGAATACCGGGTCATGCCATATGGGCTTTCCAACTCACCTTCCATATTCCAAAACTTCATGAACGAGATCTTCCGAGACATGCTCAACCGGTTTGTCCTCATCTACATCGACGACATTCTCATTTACTCACCCATGCTCGAAGCACACCGTCACCATGTCACCCAAGTCCTCAAGCGCCTCCGCCAACACCACGTGTTCCTCAAGGCCGAGAAGTGTGAGTTCCATCAGTCCATGGTTCACTTCCTAGGATACATCGTCACCCCAGCCGGAGTACAAATGGACCAGAGGAAGCGGAGCAGAACTACGACGTGGGAAACCGGGAGTTACTAGCCATCAAGCCCGCCCTGGAGGAGTGGCGGCACTGGTTGGAGGGGGGCAAGCACCCATTTGAGGTAATCACCGACCATAAAAACTTGCAATACCTCCGAGAGGCCAAACGTCTGAACCCTAGGCAGGCCCGCTGGGCGCTGTTCTTTACCCGCTTCCTCTTCGTGGTCACTTACCATCCCGGGACGAAGAATGTCTGCGCGGACGCACTTTCCTGCCTACACCAATCGGATCCTACCCCCGAAGAACCCGAGCCCATTCTGCCGCCTGCCGTCTTCATGTCTCCCATTCAGTGGGCTCTCACTGACCAGATCCG
>NW_015507360.1:97041-104276 GCF_001515645.1 Sinocyclocheilus grahami | reverse complement strand
GACTACCTACCGCCCTGGAAACCGCCGAAGCTCTCTTCCAGCACGTGTTCAGGAACTTCGGTCTCCCCGAGGACATTGTTTCGGACCGAGGACCGCAATTCATCTCCAGGGTCTGGCAAGGGTTCTTCCACCTCCTGGGAGCATCCGTCAGTTTGTCCTCGGGACACCACCCACAGACCAATGGCCAGACCGAGCAGAAGATCCAAGAGATCGGACGGTATCTCCGGGCCTACTGTCATGACCATCAAGACAGCTGGAGCCAGTACCTACCCTGGGCCGAGTACGCCCAGAATTCCTTACGCCAGGATAACACCGGACTCACCCCATTCCAATGTGTGCTCGGTTACCAGCCGCCTCTGTTTCCTTGGACCGAGGATCACTCAGAAGTCCCAGCGGTAGATCACTGGTTCCGTGAGAGCGAGAGGGTATGCGAGAGAGCACATATCCATCTCCAGCGGGCCGTCCGGAGGCACCAGGCCAACGCAGACACTCGTCGGTCCGACAATCCCCTCTATGAGGGCAGGTCATTCCACCAGGAGGGAACAGTTAATTTAAAAATCAGTGAAAGTGATTTTGTGCCTCTTTGGGATGAACAATAAAACGACGTTCACTTGCAGAATGCAAGCTTCTAGAGGCACATAAGTCTGAAGTAATGAATTTAGGTAAAATTTTAGTGGTGGTTTTGTAGGCAAACATTAATGCCTTGAATTTAATGCGAGCAGCTACTGGTAGCCAGTGCAAATTGATAAACAGAGGTGTGACGTGCATTCTTTTTGGCTCACGTTCTGGATTAATTGTAAAGGTTTACAATGCCTGGACAGAACAAGAGCTTGAACAAGGAGTTGTGAAGCATGTTTCCAAAGAAAGGACCTGATCTTCTTGATGTTGAATAAAGCAAATCTGCAGGACCGGACAGTTTTAGCAATGTGGCCTGAGAAAGTCAGCTGATCATCAATCATAAAAGGTTTCTGGCTGTTTTTGAAGGAGTTATGGTTGATGAGTCTAACTGGATGGTGAAATTGTGATGAAACGATGGGTTTGCTGGAACCACAAGCAGTTCTGTCTTGGCAAGGTTGAGTTCAAGGTGATGGTCCTTCATTCAGCAAGAAATGTCTGTTAGACATGCTGAGATGCGAGCAGCTATCGTCGGATCATCAGGATGGAATAAGAGGTAGAGTTGAGTGTCATCAGCATAGCAGTGATATGAAAAGCCATGTTTCTGAATGACAGAACCTAGTGATGCCATGTAGACAGAGAAGAGAAGTGGTCCAAGAACTGAGCCCTGAGGCACCCCAGTAGCTAGATGTTGTGAATTGGTCACCTCACCTCTCCAAGATACCTTGAAGGACCTATCTGAGAGATAAGACTCAAACCACTGGAGTGTGGTTCCTGAGATGCCCTTTGCCAATAGGGTTGACATGAAGATCTGGTGGTTAACCATGTCAAAAGCAGCGGACAGATCCAGCAAGATAAGCATTTGAAGATTTAGAATCCGCTCTTGACAGTCATAGGGCTTCAACAACTGAGAGCAAGGCAGTCTCGGTTGAATGTCCACTTCTGAAACCAGACTGGTTGCTGTCAAGGAGGTTGTTCTGTGTGAGAAAGGCAGAGACTTGGTTGAACACAGCTCGAGTGTTCAAGTGTTTTTACAATGAAAGGAAGAAGGGAAACTGGTCTGTAGTTCTCTAAAAGAGATGGGTTAGTGGTGGGTTTCTTAAATAGTGGGGTTATGCAAACCTACTGGGACTACATGCTGTTATATTATGCTGTTTGTTCTGTGTGAGAAAGGCAGAGACTTGGTTGAACACAGCTCGAGTGTTCAAGTGTTTTTACAATGAAAGGAAGAAGGGAAACTGGTCTGTAGTTCTCTAAAAGAGATGGGTTAGTGGTGGGTTTCTTAAATAGTGGGGTTATGCAAACCTACTGGGACTACATGCTGTTATATTATGCTGTGGGGAAAACACCAGTGTGAAGGGATATGTTAATGATGTGAGTGAGTGCAGGTACAATGGCAGGAGAAATGGTTTGAAGGAGATGAGATGGAATAGGATCAAGCGGACAAGTAGTAGGATGATTAGAAAGGATGAGTTTGGAGACTTCTGCCTCAGAGTGTGAAGAGAAGGATGTATACAAGTGTATGTTTGCCGGTAAGATGTGCTTGACAGATTATTATTATCAGTAGATAATTATAAATATCTAAATATTGTTTTTAAACATCTTTTTGTTGTCGATTATTGTGCTTTAATCGATATAAAGGAAAAATCTCAAATGGGATTTCTCAGTTCTTCTACTGGGCAACGTTAATGGAGTGATAAACTGAGATTTTACATAAGTTTCAAGATGTTTCTCCAGAGAAAAATACAATAATAAGAAATCATGTGTGAAGTTTCAAAAAAATATCTACACTATGTCTCAAACTGTGCTCGAGTCAGAGATCTCAAACATTTCTCATCAAATCCTACCAGGAGCAAATTACTTGAGGGGCAATCGACAGTCGAGTTTATGACATTTATTGACTGATTTGAGTTTGTTTTTTATCTTGAGGAGAAACATCTGAGACACAGTTGAGAGTTCTCCATCAAGTCTCCCGATTTGTGAAAGGGTCAATGGACGTCAAGCGCAGATCATGAAATCACAAACCCAAACCCATCACACATTCATGCATGCATACGCATTGCAGAGCTAGAGCAAGATGAGCATTTGTGGTTAAAAAGTGAATAAATATTCATGTTTTTCAGAAAATTACCAAATATTTAACTAGATAAGACCCTTATTCCTTGGTTGAAGCTGCATTTTTAATCTTCAATCCGTTGAGCACCACTGAAGTCCACTATATGGAGAAAAATCCTGGAATGTTTTCCTCATAAAACTTAATTTCTTCGCGACTGAAGAAAGAAAGACATGAACATCTTGGATGACATGGGGGTGAGTAAATTATGAGGAATTTTTTACTCTGTAAGTGGACTTATCCATTAAGCTGTCGGCATGCGGTCTGCATCCGAAGGCCATTTCCTACGCGGCGCGTTCGCGGCACACACTCGACTCGACGCTTCACTCACAGGAAGCCTGGTCTCACATAGAAACACTCGCGTCCGCACTCACATGCACAATGGAAGGATGTCCAGTGTTATTGCAGCTCATGATGACAGACAGCTTGAAGCTCATTTATGTTCCTCTCAGGCATAAATCTGGGCTAATCAGCCAGAGACATTTGAGAAGTCTGATACAGAGAATGGTGTAGGGTTGATTTTGGCATTGGTGGGGATGTAACCGCAGACATTTAACTGTTTGATCAAAATTATTGCTAGGGATAATTTAGTAGTGTCTGATATTGGTAGGATCATGTCACAGCATCTCTACTAAACTCTACACCCTTCAGAATCATAACAAGCGATGGAGACTATAGTTCTCTCCTTAAATATGAAGAGCTCAAACAACAGATTAATGAGTTACTCCAAATTTCACAAAAATCTTATGGACGTCATTATAATACCTTATAAGCCAGACATTTTTACTATAGGTAATAAAATCATGGTTGTTTTGTTTTTATAACTGTACTGTCTTAATGGTTTGATGTTTTGTACTGTTTAATCTGATTAAATTAGATTAATCAGAAAAAAATTTGCGATAAGAGCTCCGAAGTGCCGATCTGAATCAAATGATTCACCAAACATAATCCGAAATCCCGATCTGAATCAAATGATTCGTGAATCCGCATGAAGTCCCGTTCTGAATAAAAAGATTTGCGAACCCACACCGAAGTCCCGATCTGAATCAAATGATTCGCCATACACGCTCCGAAATCCCGATCTGAATCAAATGATTCGTGAATCCGCACAAAGTCCCGATCTGAATCAAATGATTCGCCATACACGCTCGAAAAATCTCAAATGGGATTTCTCAGTTCTTCTACTGGGCAACGTTAATGGAGTGATAAACTGAGATTTTACATAAGTTTCAAGATGTTTCTCCAGAGAAAAATACAATAATAAGAAATCATGTGTGAAGTTTCAAAAAAATATCTACACTATGTCTCAAACTGTGCTCGAGTCAGAGATCTCAAACATTTCTCATCAAATCCTACCAGGAGCAAATTACTTGAGGGGCAATCGACAGTCGAGTTTATGACATTTATTGACTGATTTGAGTTTGTTTTTTATCTTGAGGAGAAACATCTGAGACACAGTTGAGAGTTCTCCATCAAGTCTCCCGATTTGTGAAAGGGTCAATGGACGTCAAGCGCAGATCATGAAATCACAAACCCAAACCCATCACACATTCATGCATGCATACGCATTGCAGAGCTAGAGCAAGATGAGCATTTGTGGTTAAAAAGTGAATAAATATTCATGTTTTTCAGAAAATTACCAAATATTTAACTAGATAAGACCCTTATTCCTTGGTTGAAGCTGCATTTTTAATCTTCAATCCGTTGAGCACCACTGAAGTCCACTATATGGAGAAAAATCCTGGAATGTTTTCCTCATAAAACTTAATTTCTTCGCGACTGAAGAAAGAAAGACATGAACATCTTGGATGACATGGGGGTGAGTAAATTATGAGGAATTTTTTACTCTGTAAGTGGACTTATCCATTAAGCTGTCGGCATGCGGTCTGCATCCGAAGGCCATTTCCTACGCGGCGCGTTCGCGGCACACACTCGACTCGACGCTTCACTCACAGGAAGCCTGGTCTCACATAGAAACACTCGCGTCCGCACTCACATGCACAATGGAAGGATGTCCAGTGTTATTGCAGCTCATGATGACAGACAGCTTGAAGCTCATTTATGTTCCTCTCAGGCATAAATCTGGGCTAATCAGCCAGAGACATTTGAGAAGTCTGATACAGAGAATGGTGTAGGGTTGATTTTGGCATTGGTGGGGATGTAACCGCAGACATTTAACTGTTTGATCAAAATTATTGCTAGGGATAATTTAGTAGTGTCTGATATTGGTAGGATCATGTCACAGCATCTCTACTAAACTCTACACCCTTCAGAATCATAACAAGCGATGGAGACTATAGTTCTCTCCTTAAATATGAAGAGCTCAAACAACAGATTAATGAGTTACTCCAAATTTCACAAAAATCTTATGGACGTCATTATAATACCTTATAAGCCAGACATTTTTACTATAGGTAATAAAATCATGGTTGTTTTGTTTTTATAACTGTACTGTTTTGATGTTTTGATGTTTTGTACTGTTTAATCTGATTAAATTAGATTAATCAGAAAAAAATTTGCGATAAGAGCTCCGATCTGAATCAAAGAATCAAATGATTCACCAAACATAATCCGAAATCCCGATCTGAATCAAATGATTCGTGAATCCGCATGAAGTCCCGTTCTGAATAAAAAGATTTGCGAACCCACACCGAAGTCCCGATCTGAATCAAATGATTCGCCATACACGCTCCGAAATCCCGATCTGAATCAAATGATTTGCGAATCCGCACAAAGTCCCGTTCTGAATCAAATGATTTGCGAACCCACACGGAAGTCCCGATCTGAATCAAATATTTGTGAACAGTCCCGAAGTCCCGATCTGAATCAAATGATTCGCCATACACGCTCCGAAATCCCGATCTGAATCAAATGATTCGTGAGAAGTCCCGTTCTGAATCAAAAGATTTGCGAACCCACACCGAAGTCCCGATCTGAATCAAATGATTCGCCATACACGCTCCGACATCCCGATCTGCACCAAATGAATCGTGAATCCGCACAAAGTCCCGATCTGAATCAAATGATTCGCCATACACGCTCCGAAATCCCGATCTGAATCAAATGATTTGCGAATCCGCACAAAGTCCCGTTCTGAATCAAATGATTTGCAAACCCACACGGAAGTCCCGATCTAAATCAAATATTTGTGAACCCACACGGAAGTCCCGATCTGAATCAAATATTTGTGAACCCACACCAAAGCCCCGATCTGAATCAAAAGATTTGTGAACCCACACTGAAGTCCCGTTCTGAATCAAATGATTTGCGAATCTGCACAAAGTCCCATTCTGAATCAAATGATTTGCGAATCCGCACAGAGTCCCCTTCTGAATCAAAAGATTTGCTAACCCACACCGAAGCTCCGATCTGAATCAAAAGATTTGCGAACCCACACCGAAGCCCCGATCTGAATCAAAAGATTTGTGAACCCACACTGAAGCCCCGATCTGAATTAAAAGATTTGCGAACCCACACCAAAGTCCCATTCTGAATCAAATGATCTGCGAATCCGCACAGAGTCCCGTTCTGAATCAAAAGATTTGCGAACCCACACCGAAGCTCCGATCTGAATCAAAAGATTTGTGAACCCACACCGAAGCCCCGATCTGAATCAAAAGATTTGCGAACCCACACCGAAGCTCCGATCTGAATCAAAAGATTTGTGAACCCACACCGAAGCCCCGATCTGAATCAAAAGATTTGCGAACCCACACCGAAGCTCCGATCTGAATCAAAAGATTTGTGAACCCACACCGAAGCCCCGATCTGAATCAAAAGATTTGCGAACCCACACCGAAGTCCCGATCTGAATCAAAAGATTTGCGAATCCACACCGAAGTCCCAATCTGAATCAAAAGATTTGGAAATCCACACCGAAGCCCCGATCTGAATCAAAAGATTTGCGAACCCACACCGAAGCTCCGATCTGAATCAAAAGATTTGTGAACCCACACCGAAGTCCCGATCTGAATCAAAAGATTTGTGAACCCACACTGAAGCTCCGATCTGAATCAAAAGATTTGCAAATCCGCACAGAGTCCCGTTCTGAATCAAAAGATTTGCGAACCCACACCAAAGTTCCGATCTGAATCAAAAGATTTGCGAACCCACACCGAAGTCCCGATCTGAATCAAATATTTGTGAACCCACACGGAAGTCCCGATCTGAATCAAATATTTGTGAACCCACACCAAAGCCCCGATCTGAATCAAAAGATTTGCGAACCCACACTGAAGTCCCGTTCTGAATCAAATGATTTGCGAATCTGCACAAAGTCCCATTCTGAATCAAATGATTTGCGAATCCGCACAGAGTCCCCTTCTGAATCAAAAGATTTGTTAACCCACACCGAAGCTCCGATCTGAATCAAAAGATTTGCGAACCCCCACCGAAGCCCCGATCTGAATCAAAAAAATTTGTGAACCCACACCGAAGCCCCGTTCTAACCAAAAGATTTGCGAACCCACACCGAAGCTCCGATCTGAATCAAAAGATTTGTGAACCC
>NW_015507360.1:66053-77634 GCF_001515645.1 Sinocyclocheilus grahami | reverse complement strand
CCCGATCCGAAACAAAAGATTTGCGAACCCACACCGAAGCCCCGATCTGAATCAAAAAAATTTGTGAACCCACACCGAAGCCCCGTTCTAACCAAAAGATTTGCGAACCCACACCGAAGCTCCGATCTGAATCAAAAGATTTGTGAACCCACACCGAAGTCCCGTTCTGAATCAAAAGATTTGCGAACCCCCACCGAAGCCCCGATCTGAATCAAACGATTTGTGAACCCACACCGAAGTCCCGTTCTGAATCAAAAGATTTGCGAACCCCCACCGAAGCCCCGATCTGAATCAAACGATTTGTGAACCCACACCGAAGTCCCGTTCTGAATCAAAAGATTTGCGAACCCCCACCGAAGCCCCGATCTGAATCAAACGATTTGTGAACCCACACCGAAGTCCCGTTCTGAATCAAAAGATTTGCGAACCCCCACCGAAGCCCCGATCTGAATCAAACGATTTGTGAACCCACACCGAAGTCCCGTTCTGAATCAAAAGATTTGCGAACCCCCACCGAAGCCCCGATCTGAATCAAACGATTTGTGAACCCACACCGAAGTCCCGTTCTGAATCAAAAGATTTGCGAACCCCCACCGAAGCCCCGATCTGAATCAAACGATTTGTGAACCCACACCGAAGTCCCGTTCTGAATCAAAAGATTTGCGAACCCCCACCGAAGCCCCGATCTGAATCAAACGATTTGTGAACCCACACCGAAGTCCCGTTCTGAATCAAAAGATTTGCGAACCCCCACCGAAGCCCCGATCTGAATCAAACGATTTGTGAACCCACACCGAAGTCCCGTTCTGAATCAAAAGATTTGCGAACCCCCACCGAAGCCCCGATCTGAATCAAACGATTTGTGAACCCACACCGAAGTCCCGTTCTGAATCAAAAGATTTGCGAACCCCCACCGAAGCCCCGATCTGAATCAAACGATTTGTGAACCCACACCGAAGTCCCGTTCTGAATCAAAAGATTTGCGAACCCCCACCGAAGCCCCGATCTGAATCAAACGATTTGTGAACCCACACCGAAGTCCCGTTCTGAATCAAAAGATTTGCGAACCCCCACCGAAGCCCCGATCTGAATCAAACGATTTGTGAACCCACACCGAAGTCCCGTTCTGAATCAAAAGATTTGCGAACCCCCACCGAAGCCCCGATCTGAATCAAACGATTTGTGAACCCACACCGAAGTCCCGTTCTGAATCAAAAGATTTGCGAACCCCCACCGAAGCCCCGATCTGAATCAAACGATTTGTGAACCCACACCGAAGTCCCGTTCTGAATCAAAAGATTTGCGAACCCCCACCGAAGCCCCGATCTGAATCAAACGATTTGTGAACCCACACCGAAGTCCCGTTCTGAATCAAAAGATTTGCGAACCCCCACCGAAGCCCCGATCTGAATCAAACGATTTGTGAACCCACACCGAAGTCCCGTTCTGAATCAAAAGATTTGCGAACCCCCACCGAAGCCCCGATCTGAATCAAACGATTTGTGAACCCACACCGAAGTCCCGTTCTGAATCAAAAGATTTGCGAACCCCCACCGAAGCCCCGATCTGAATCAAACGATTTGTGAACCCACACCGAAGTCCCGTTCTGAATCAAAAGATTTGCGAACCCCCACCGAAGCCCCGATCTGAATCAAACGATTTGTGAACCCACACCGAAGTCCCGTTCTGAATCAAAAGATTTGCGAACCCCCACCGAAGCCCCGATCTGAATCAAACGATTTGTGAACCCACACCGAAGTCCCGTTCTGAATCAAAAGATTTGCGAACCCCCACCGAAGCCCCGATCTGAATCAAACGATTTGTGAACCCACACCGAAGTCCCGTTCTGAATCAAAAGATTTGCGAACCCCCACCGAAGCCCCGATCTGAATCAAACGATTTGTGAACCCACACCGAAGTCCCGTTCTGAATCAAAAGATTTGCGAACCCACACCGAAGTCCCGTTCTGAATCAAATGATTCATAAACCCACAAGGAAGTCCTAGTAATTGGTAATCTTTTAGGATTTTTTACATCAGCCAGGACCTTAACTGTGCAGTCCCTCGAACTAAAAAGAAGTCAAAGGGTGACAGAGCCTTCCCAGTAGTTGCTCCTAAATTGTGGAATAGATCAAAATGATCAAATGATTCACGATATATGATCCGATTGGAAACAGTGAGCTTTGAAACAGTAAATCATTTTGCAACGCAATGGTTTAACTGATTCTAAGTTTTGAAAAGCTCTGTTTCACCCATCACTAGTGTATGTGCTTTGAAAAAATCATTACAAGCGATGTCAAAATTAGAAAATGAATGGCTCTTTGATGGAGTTTGTAGCTTAAATCACTATATTTGACCTAGTTTAAGCTGCAGTTCAGTTGCTGACAGTTCAATAGGAAATCAGTTGAAAGCATCCCTCATACCATTGAAGTGAATGTTCAATTTATTAGTAGATATTGTAGTAAATATTTGAGAAATTATTGTTTTATCTGATTGTATTAGTTTATATCAATTGTATGATCTATTTCAGATCTGGCCGAAATGACGTCAACAGTGTTTGCATACACATATATTTAACCAAATTTATTTTAGTTTCAGTTTTTCCAGTTGTTTGTTTTTGTTTATTTCAGTGAATGGAAAATTATTTTTTTTCAGTGTTTCCTAATTTGTTTTCAATTTTCAGATTTCCTGCACAGAAATTCATATTTGACACTGGCATAAAAACATATAATAAACCGTATACATACACATACATGTCTATAGAACCCACATGTATTTTAGTATTAGTTTCTCCTCCTTCAATGTGCAAAGTGTTTTTGTAGCTGTTTTATGGTGAAAATTGTACATCTGAACACAAAATAACAAGGTTAACTAAAACTAAAACTGAAATAAAACAAAAAGCATTACTTGAAATAAAACAAATGTTATATGTAAAAAAAATTCAGCTATTTGACAAAGCAGCATTTCTCATTTTCATTTGGTTTAGTTTAACTTGATGTACTAAAATAACCACACTGAAATAAACGTAATACAATTATATAAACAAATATAAAAATGGCATAATTACTAAAACTCAAATTAAAATGAAAACCGAAAATATAAACATAAAAGCTGATTTGAAATATTAATACAAACTATAATATAATCTCAATCCTCTCCTGCAGATGATTTGGGGAATCACTCATGTCAGACGCTGAACTTTAACACTAATGTTAGAGGTCTGAATGCATCACTAGGTTGACTCATGCTAAAGATAATTGACTTCATACACCAGAATGCCATTACGGGAATATTAAACTAATGCATTGCAACATTTGCCCTGAGTTTACACATAAAAGAGCGTCCCGTAATGAAAAGGCCATGGCGCCCACCTGAAGCCCAATATTCCCTCACTTCTGCTGAATCAAAACATCAGGATAGGCTTTCATGCAGGAACGGCACGCTGGCTGACCTCATGACGTGAAGAGCGAGAGCCTTTGTGTTCTCCAGCCGGACGGAAATTTGATTAGTAACCTTGAGAACGTGACAAAGAGGTCACAATAGTCCTCATAATCAGAGATGACGGCTAAACGTGCATCAGAGATAAGACACTTATGGCTCATAACAGTGTTTTAAACGTTTCCCTGTTGCTCGACACATCGGCGGCAAGGTCACAGTTTCACATATCAGAGATTATTTTAAACTCTTATCGGTCCTTTAAATGTTGCATAGGTTTTTGGGCTTGATTTGGTCGAAATATTACATGAAATCTGTGACGTTCGTCCACGTTTTTCCAATTTTTGCATATCGTAGATTCAGTGTTACAAATAATTTTCGTCAACGAAAACAAGTTGCTATAAAGAATGCATAATTAGCCGATATAACCATTGGCATTTCATTAAAAAGAAGACCATGTTCTTGTTCTTTATGAGAAGTGGTTTTATTTAATTTTAACATAAAGGCATGTTGTGTGTCACCGCAGTTAAATCGGTGTATATCATGATAAAACCTTAAAATCACACCTATATAATGAGTTTGGACATTTTAGAGAAATGCTTAATAAATGCATGACACTGTAACTAAACCCATTAGATTTTAGCCGACTTTACTGTAGATTTAGTCGACTAAAATCTTATGATATTTAGACGACTAAAACTAGACCAAAACTAAAAACAATTCCGATGACTAAAATATGACTAAAACTAAATGGCATTTTAGTAAAAAGACTATGACTAAAACTAAATTAAAATTTGCTGTCAAAATTAACACTGCAGTGATTGCTTGAACAGGGTTTCTGCAGGTCGATGAAGTCTTAATTCATCCTTCTTTAAATTAAGGCCCGAAAAAGGTCTCAAATCAGAGCAGAAAGTCTTAAACTGATAAAGTTGTGGCATTAAATATTGCATGCACTCAGTATTTTTTTTTATCTTGTTTTCCAGTGCAAATACATTTGATGCAAAATGATTTGTTTTCTGAGAAAACTGACAAAATTAAGTTGATCATTGCATCCATTGCAGCAGTGCATTCGGTTTTAAAGGGACAGCAGCCTAATTTAGTTGCTATTGTCCGAGTCATTGATGTTCATCAAGCAACAAAAGAAAGACAGAAAATCACGCACTGCTCTTAACTGAAAAACTTTAGTAGCCCTAAAGATTCATCTGCATTTATTTATAGAAATAAATATGTCTGCTTGAAAGAATGAGGAATATGGTAAACAAGTTGCTATAAAGAATGCATAATTAGCCGATATAACCATTGGCATTTCATTAAAAAGAAGACCATGTTCTTGTTCTTTATGAGAAGTGGTTTTATTTAATTTTAACATAAAGGCATGTTGTGTGTCACCGCAGTTAAATCAGTGTATATCATGATAAAACCTTAAAATCACACCTATATAATGAGTTTGGACATTTTAGAGAAATGCTTAATAAATGCATGACACTGTAACTAAACCCATTAGATTTTAGCCGACTTTACTGTAGATTTAGTCGACTAAAATCTTATGATATTTAGACGACTAAAACTAGACCAAAACTAAAAACAATTCCGATGACTAAAATATGACTAAAACTAAATGGCATTTTAGTAAAAAGACTATGACTAAAACTAAATTAAAATTTGCTGTCAAAATTAACACTGCAGTGATTGCTTGAACAGGGTTTCTGCAGGTCGATGAAGTCTTAATTCGTCCTTCTTTAAATTAAGGCCCGAAAAAGGTCTCAAATCAGAGCAGAAAGTCTTAAACTGATAAAGTTGTGGCATTAAATATTGCATGCACTCAGTATTTTTGTCTTGTTTTCCAGTGCAAATATCTAAACATCCTTAAATCAAGATACATTTGATGCAAAATGATTTGTTTTCTGAGAAAACTGACAAAATTAAGTTGATTTTTCTGAGCCTGTTAGCCGATATTTGGTCTTGCTTTAATCATAAACTTGCTTCATTTTAATCGGTTTCTCAGAAAACAAGACTTCTCATCTTCTGTCATTTTGCTTCTCAAATAAATGCAGTTTGATTTGAGAATCTGCAGACGTTTGCATTGGAAAATGACAGAAATGCTGAGGAAGAACAGCACTTTTTTGTAGTATTTATTACAGTAATGTAGTGGAGATCTGTCCGAAGTTGTATTTTCAGCTGTTGCTAATTCAACTACTTTTCTGCTCTCTAGACATTCACATTTACAGAACATATTTTAACGTATTAGTCCTTAAAATGTCCTTACTTGATCTTAAAAAGTTCTTTAAAAGGTCCTATATTGGCTTCATAATACCTGCAGAAACCCTGATTAAACACGCATCAGTCCTGTTAAATGTTTTTGGGCTTGATTTGGTGGAAATATTACAAAAAATCTGTGTTTTTCTCATTTTTCTGGCAAAGAAATGGAACGAGCAATAGCAAGGTCACAGTATAACAAATCATAGATTGCTTTAAACAGTTATGTGTTCTTTAAATGTTGCACATGCATGTTTTTGGTACAAATATTGCGTCAAAATTAACACTGCAGTGATTGCTTGAACAGGGTTTCTGCAGGTCGATGAAGTCTTAATTCGTCCTTCTTTAAATTAAGGCCCGAAAAAGGTCTCAAATCAGAGCAGAAAGTCTTAAACTGATAAAGTTGTGGCATTAAATATTGCATGCACTCAGTATTTTTGTCTTGTTTTCCAGTGCAAATATCTAAACATCCTTAAATCAAGATACATTTGATGCAAAATGATTTGTTTTCTGAGAAAACTGACAAAATTAAGTTGATTTTTCTGAGCCTGTTAGCCGATATTTGGTCTTGCTTTAATCATAAACTTGCTTCATTTTAATCGGTTTCTCAGAAAACAAGACTTCTCATCTTCTGTCATTTTGCTTCTCAAATAAATGCAGTTTGATTTGAGAATCTGCAGACGTTTGCATTGGAAAATGACAGAAATGCTGAGGAAGAACAGCACTTTTTTGTAGTATTTATTACAGTAATGTAGTGGAGATCTGTCCGAAGTTGTATTTTCAGCTGTTGCTAATTCAACTACTTTTCTGCTCTCTAGACATTCACATTTACAGAACATATTTTAACGTATTAGTCCTTAAAATGTCCTTACTTGATCTTAAAAAGTTCTTTAAAAGGTCCTATATTGGCTTCATAATACCTGCAGAAACCCTGATTAAACACGCATCAGTCCTGTTAAATGTTTTTGGGCTTGATTTGGTCGAAATATTACAAAAAATCTGTGTTTTTCTCATTTTTCTGGCAAAGAAATGGAACGAGCAATAGCAAGGTCTCAGTATAACAAATCATAGATTGCTTTAAACAGTTATGTGTTCTTTAAATGTTGCACATGCATGTTTTTGGTACAAATATTGCTCAAAATCTATAATGTTTTTCTCCTTTTTCATCCTGCAGCTTTGTCAGTTTCCTTGCAGATATTGCATATGTTTTTGGCAGAATATTGCAAGAATATTATGCAAAATCTGTGATATTTGTCAGTGTTTTACTCAAGATCACGGCATGAGCAATGGCAAGGTCACACGTTTTTACACATCATTGCTTTATTTGTTCTTTAAATGTTGCATGTGTTTTTGAGCCTGATTTGATAGAAACATTTCATGAAATCTGTGACGTTTTCCTCATTTATTCATATATTCCTGGCAGAGTAAAAGTGAGGTCACAGGGGATTTTTTGTGATTAATAAAAACCATGCATTGCTTTAAACAGTTATCTATACTTTAAACAATGCATATGTATTTGAATTTGACTTTGCAGAAGTATTACATGAAATCCTTTATGTTTACCCTTCATCTTCCTAGCAAAGAAATGGCACATGCAACATGAAAAACACAGGGTTTCTTTATGATTAAACCATAAAGTACTCAGTTATCTGTACTTTAAATGTTGCATATGCATGTCTGTAAAGTTGATTTGCATGCAAACGCATACATGAATGCATTGGAAATCATTGTGATTGACCTGTTTTTTCAGCATGAGTTTGTGGCTTTATTAAGGTGTTGGCGCACTGCTTGAGTGATTTAGCATTAAAATCCGTGCTCGGATGACTCCGTAATGCGATAAAGCCCCAGAATAAGAGGAAACAGCTCTGCAGACGCCAATGTGTTGACATCTGTGACGAGGCTTTTAATGTCGCCGATTCGACGGCGTCCGTAATGGGAATGTGCTATTGAGGAAAAAAATTAAACAATGTACGGATCGTTTGCTTCCTTCAGAGCTCCAGCTTGAGTCCATTATTGATGTCATCTTGATCCAATTTGATGAATTTCAGAGGGTTCGCCCAAAGAAAGGGCCCATCCGGAGCAAAGCCGGGTCATTTTTCTCTGCATTTCACCCTGATTTTTGCACTCTAGTTAACATAGCTGCCTGCTGCATGTGTTTGAGTGCTCAGCGCATCTCTTTTAACAAGCTGTTGCTATTACAGCTCATTTTAGATATTCACATTTAGAGAACCTATTGACGCATTGTGTTTACTACAGTTTGGTCCTTATATTTTCTAGACTTGATCTTAAAAAGGTCTTCAAAATTGATCTTCATAAAACCTGCGGAATCCCTGATTAAGCACACATCAGTTCTTTGAATGTTGTGTGGTTTTGGGCTTAATTTGGTAGAAATATTGCACATAATCTGTGACGTTCATCCTCGTGTTTTCCTCATTTTTACAGGTTTTCCTGCAGATTGAGACACACTTTAAACAAAATTGCTTTAAACAAGTTTCTGTTGCATATGCATGTTTTTGGATTTGATTTGGATCTTCATCAGTTTTTTTTGCCCGTGGCATAAGCAGTGGCAAGGTCACAGTTTTATTTCCTTTAAATGTTGCATGTGTTTTTGGACTTGATTTGGCAGGAATATTGTAAGAATATTACACAAAATCTGTGATGTAGCCCATCTGGAGCAAACCGGGGTATTTTTCTCAGCATTTCAGCCTGATTTTTGCACAAACGCTCTCTGGTTAACAAAGCTGCTTGATGCATTTATTTTAATACAAAAAATCAGCGTATCTATTTTAATAAACTATTGCTAATATAGCTGCCAGAAAACATATCAACGCTTTGTTTCCTTTAGTTTGCTCCTTAAATTTTCTTTACTTAGTCTTAAATTGATCTTCATAAAACCTGCGGAATCCCTGATTAAACACACATCAGTCCTTTAAATGTTGCATGTGTTTGTAGGCTTGATTTGGTAGAAATATTGCATAAAATCTGTGACGTTCATCCTCATGTTTTCCTAATTTTTACATATTTTCCTGCAGATCATGGCATGCTTTAAACTAAATGGCTTTGAACAGTTTTCTGTCCTTTAAACGTATATATGCATATGCATGTTTTTAGACTTGATTTTGGTTGAAATATTACACAAAATCTGTGAAGTTCCTCTTTATGAATCTTCATCAGTTTCACAGTTTTCTTTCCTTTAAATGTTGCATGTGTTTTTGGCCTTGATTTGGCAGGAGTATTAATAAATATTACAAGAATATTTCACCCGGTCCGGAACAAACCAGGGTATTTTTCTCAGCATTTTAACCTGATTTTTGCATTAACAATGCTGCCTGATGCATGCATTTTGTGCAAAACTCTGTCTAGATGCTTAGTGTATCTCTTTAACAAACTATTGCCAATACAGCTCATTTTCTGCTGTCAGAAAACATATAGACGTTTTGTGTTTCATTCAGTTTGCTCCTTAAATTTTCTTTACTTGATCTTAAAAAGGTCTTAAATTGATCTTCATAAAACCTGCGGAATCCCTGATTAAACACACATCAGTCCTTTAAATGTTGCATGGGACTTGATTTGTAGAAATATTGCACAAAATCTGTGACGTTCATCCTCATGTTTTCCTCATTTTTACATATTTTCCTGCAGATCGAGGCATGCTTTAAACAATATTGCTTTAAACAGTTTTTTAAATGTTGCATGTGCATTGATCACACAAATCTGTGATGTTTAAAATGTGTGCTTGATTTGGCAGGAATATTAACAAATATTCTAAGAATATTACACAAAATCTGAGATGTGGCCCGTCTTGAGCAAACCGGGGTATTTTTCTCAGCATTTCATCCTGATTTCTGCACTAATGCTCTCTGGTTAACAAAGCTGTATTTTAAGTGTATTTTAGTGCAAAAACCCGTGTATCTCTTTTAAGTCGACCTTCATGCAGTTTCTCCCAAATGCATGCAGAGTGCTCTGAATCTCGTTCAAGACTAAACAGAAACAGGTTGTACTCGCTGTAAACGAGCTGCTGATAAATCTAGCACTAATGCGTCTCCTGAGATCTCGGCCCGTGCAGAAACGCCTGATTCATCGCTGACTCCTGTGGATGGGTTGGGTTGCATAATAAACTGGTTACCAATTTGTTTTCTAAATTAAAATCCATTTGCCTCCACCCTCGCTCGACCCGAGACCCCGTCCCAATTCTTTAAATCTAATTGACTTTTTTTGGCCGGTTTGCATGCGCTTTGATCGTCTCGCACCGCTCAGGTAATGCTGCGATCTCTGGCTTGTTGCATCGCTCGATGGCATGCATCAGGACAGAAGAATGAGGTTATGGCTGTTTAAGCGTCAGGCTTCATCGAGTCTGGCAGGACTGAACTCTGTGCCGCTTTATACTCAGTTACTGAGGTGAAGGGTGAAAGTGCAGCATGGTTACGGATGCAATGGAATATTTTTGCCATTTGAAGAGAACATCAGAGACAACATGAGTTACGCTCTTTGTTCTCTGATAGTTTGCCATAAACGCTCTGATATTCGCCTGATAAGACGATTGTTCTCTACTGTGCCTCTACGTGTAGATGAGAAATGGTTTAGATTTAATGCTCAATAAATGTACACTGTAAAAAAATTTTTTTTTTAAATGTACTGGGAATCTCTGCTAGGACATTGTCCATTAATTTAGCAGACTTTTTCATTAGCACTAAACTCAGTGTATTCAATATACAGGTAAAACATCTGTAAAAAAAACATGCATACTGAAAATTCCTTCATAATAATACAGTATTGTGCCCTATTTTTACAGATTTATTTTTGTACTCGCTGTAAACGAGCTGCTGATAAATCTAGCACTAATGCGTCTCCTGAGATCTCGGCCCGTGCAGAAACGCCTGATTCATCGCTGACTCCTGTGGATGGGTTGGGTTGCATAATAAACTGGTTACCAATTTGTTTTCTAAATTAAAATCCATTTGCCTCCACCCTCGCTCGACCCGAGACCCCGTCCCAATTCTTTAAATCTAATTGACTTTTTTTGGCCGGTTTGCATGCGCTTTGATCGTCTCGCACCGCTCAGGTAATGCTGCGATCTCTGGCTTGTTGCATCGCTCGATGGCATGCATCAGGACAGAAGAATGAGGTTATGGCTGTTTAAGCGTCAGGCTTCATCGAGTCTGGCAGGACTGAACTCTGTGCCGCTTTATACTCAGTTACTGAGGTGAAGGGTGAAAGTGCAGCATGGTTACGGATGCAATGGAATATTTTTGCCATTTGAAGAGAACATCAGAGACAACATGAGTTACGCTCTTTGTTCTCTGATAGTTTGCCATAAACGCTCTGATATTCGCCTGATAAGACGATTGTTCTCTACTGTGCCTCTACGTGTAGATGAGAAATGGTTTAGATTTAATGCTCAATAAATGTACACTGTAAAAAATTTTTTTTTTTAAATGTACTGGGAATCTCTGCTAGGACATTGTCCATTAATTTAGCAGACTTTTTCATTAGCACTAAACTCAGTGTATTCAATATACAGGTAAAACATCTGTAAAAAAAAACATGCATACTGAAAATTCCTTCATAATAATACAGTATTGTGCCCTATTTTTACAGATTTATTTTTACGGCGTAAATATATTTTTAGTAATTGGAGGCACACATATTTGTATATTTATAAATTATTTACAATAAATTAAAACATGTATTATTTTATGCCAGGCTAACATCAGACCTCTGTTCAGAATTTTTATTTTATTTTATTTTGTAAATTTCTTTTTTTTTCAGTGTATATTTTTATTAAATTAATTTATTAATTAGTTTATTAATTTATTGGCAAATTTGCAAATGGATGTAAAAAATCTTAAACGTTTTTATGAAGCATATAAAGACTTCTGCACATAATTGTTT
>NW_015507360.1:64679-65966 GCF_001515645.1 Sinocyclocheilus grahami | reverse complement strand
GTGTGTGAGTGTGTGTGTGTGTGAGAGTGTGAGTGTGTGAGTGTGAGTATCTCATTTTATGCAGTTTACCGTAGATGACTATATCTGATATCTGTTGACCAAAAAATAGTTTTGAGATATTTTTCATGTGTTTTTCCATTTCTGTGGTTTCATTAATTGTTTTGCATGTCAGGAAAGTTGCAGAAAAAGCCGCTGTGATTAATTTATTTGGCAATTATTAGTAGTAACTAACCTGCCAAACTTTTACAGTGCAGCTACAGTTAGTTAAAGTTTTAGGATAAATATGTTCTGAATTAATGACTTAAAAACACAAAAGTAGTTATACGTTCTTGCTGCTATACTGTGGTTTAATGTTAAGCAGGACGTGATACAGCCAGAGGCTCCGAATCCATCTTTAAGAGCTGCACAAACCGGGAAACAAGTGTTTTTACAAGCTTTTCCGCATTTCAAACACAATAGCTGTCATCAGCCGGCGCTTTCAATAAGAGCTTCATCTGGACGAGAGCCAGAGCTTTGACAGGAACTCACATTACCAGCTCCAAATAGAGTACTGCTAATTTAAGACAAAAAAGAAAGAAAGAAAGAAAATGAATTGTATTGTTTGGAATGTTAACGAGTAACAGCACGCTATACTTAGAACAATTTCATTTTTCTCATTCTTGTGTAATTATTAAATTCGTTTTTAAGAGCTCATTATTGGAGAGATATTTGTCTTTTTTTTTTTTTGGTCATTTCTCATAGTTTTTTTTTCTTCTTAAATAAGCAATACTATATTTAGCGTTTTAAATCCTCATAGAGTATTTAAATAAACCGAAAAAGGCAAAGAAAGAAAGAAAGAAATGATGACAAGGACCTAAATTGATCATTCTAAAGTTATTTATTTATGTATTGTATATTATTTTTTTTTTTTTGGTCATTTCTCATAGTTTTTTTTTCTTCTTAAATAAGCAATACTATATTTAGCGTTTTAAATCCTCATAGAGTATTTAAATAAACCGAAAAAGGCAAAGAAAGAAAGAAATGATGACAAGGACCTAAATTGATCATTCTAAAGTTATTTATTTATGTATTGTATATTATAAATAAGTAACTATATATTAATAAAATATATCAATTATAATTATATATTTAAATAAGTTTTATATAATTATTACATATTATATATTATATTATATATATTATATATTATTTTTTATTTTATATAGAGAGTGAGAATATTATATATTTATTCAAATATGTTTTATATTTTTTAGATATTTATTTATAATTTATTTATAGTTATATATA
>NW_015507360.1:62345-64087 GCF_001515645.1 Sinocyclocheilus grahami | reverse complement strand
CACTGATATATATATATATATATATATATATATATATATATATATATATATATATATATATATATATATATATATAATTTATCTTTATTGATTTATATTAATTTAAAAGATTTATATTGAGAGAGTTAAATAGAGCATTTTAAGGCATCATAGATGCTCTAAGTCAATCTCAAAATACAGAATAGTGATGTTTACATGCACTTATTCATTTATCAGTTAGACAGTGAGTTAAAATGCTTCTCTTGAGCTTCTAAAGCAGATTCAGAGCTTGTTCCCAGCTCTCACATGCAGGACTGGCTCCGGTTAAAGTGTCAGTGGAAACAGAAGCATCGGCTCATACTCGCAGGCAGAGCGACCCTCTTAAGAATGAATTCCTTCCTCTGGCTTTTAACACCTGCTGCTGGGAGTCACTGGGGCCCGAGCGGGAATGAGGGCCGACTGACTGCAGCAGGGTCACCTGGGTGGCCATGAGACGCAGCTGCTGTGAAGAACACAGAGCCACACACTGAGCTTCACACTGCAGTGTAATCTGCTAAAGCCTGCTATGAAAACACGCGCGTACAGTCGCTCACGCTGACCACATGTTAGCCACTTCACTAATTAGTCCATAAACCGGGTGATTAATCACATTTACTACTGGTGTTAAAGTGCAATTAGTGCTGACAGTCACACGTCTATAAAAAAATCCCAACTACATCCCAGCTGACACACATCTGTGCTAAAAACGTTACCAAAACGTTATTTCTGAAAGTTCGAAATGTCCAGTTTTTTTACATTTTAAAAGCATGTTGCTCTCGATTATGCAACATTGTATTTTGCAAACATTATGGGAATGTTACTTTCGAATATTATCTGAATGTTCCAAAAGTAACATTTAAAAAAAAAAAACCGTGTTTTAAAATCTTTTTTTGCTTAGTTATGCAAATGTTAATGGAACGTTCAGTTTTGCGAACATTATGAGAATGTTGAATGTTCTCTGAAAGTTCCAAAACATGTGACATTAAAAAAAAAACCGTTAGATGAAGCTAAAATGTTTCAGGAATAACACATTACACGAGCGATGTATAAGTGATATTAATGTTTTGAGAACATTACTGAACGAACGTTCTATTAACATTACTGGAGGAACGTTTGTTCATAACTTTGAAAGAACCTTCAAAAACATTCTGAGAACGTTCCCTGTTAGTTACGATGGTAGGCTACTAATATGATAAAAAGTTCGAAATACCACTTTAATACCCTTTCTTACTTTGCATTACCCATAAAGTTCATTATGGTTTTCTGTTAACCAAATGTTTCCTAATTAGCCCATTAACTAATTGATTAATCAAGCTGTTGACATTTCCCTCTGGTGTGGTGTTAAGGTGCAATTCAATTATTGCTGACGGTCACCTGCTTATTAAAGGTGACATATCATGAAAATCTGACTTTTCCAGGTTGTAAGTGCTATAATCAGGTCCCTGGTGCATATAACAGCAAAGGAAACGTGAAAAAGATTAATCCAGTAACTTTGTTTTGGGAAGCCTTTTTCTGCAAGCATCTGAGAAAACCAGCGCGTCTGATTTCGCTCCGCTAGTGACGTGGTAAAGGGATCTCATTATAATATTACCGCCCCTTAATCTGTACGTTTCCGCCACAACGCCATCATTTTGATTTCGCAAGTGACATCGGTGTACTAGCTTTAATGCCATGACGAAAGTTTGAGCAAAACACACTAACTGTTCTGTGTTTGTCTGCACAGA
>NW_015507360.1:53707-62296 GCF_001515645.1 Sinocyclocheilus grahami | reverse complement strand
TTATTAAAGGTGACATATCATGAAAATCTGACTTTTCCAGGTTGTAAGTGCTATAATCAGGTCCCTGGTGCATATAACAGCAAAGCAAACGTGAAAAAGATTAATCCAATAACTTTGTTTTGGGAAGCCTTTTTCTGCAAGCATCTGAGAAAACCAGCGCGTCTGATTTCGCTCCGCTAGTGACGTGGTAAAGGGATCTCATTATAATATTACCGCCCCTTAATCTGTACGTTTCCGCCACAACGCCATCATTTTGATTTCGCAAGTGACATCGGTGTACTAGCTTTAATGCCATGACGAATTTAAAAAAAAATCTATATGGACATGTTTTAGAAAAACCTAATAAAAATGACTAAAACTTTACTAAAAATGAAAGTGAAAACAGAAAATATAAAATCAATGTTTATCAACATCAACAATGTTCAAAAAAATGTATGCTAAGAAAAACTAATCTTTTTTTTTACTTGTTGATAATCATCATTTTATTTCATTTTTAATCAAGCATCTTAGTATCTTATCTTAGTAAATGATCTTGTCTTGCATTTTGGAGCAAGCTTCCAAATTTTTTTTTTTTCAGAACACCCTAGCAACTGCATAGCAACCGTGAAGCCAGTATTTGTGTTGCTGCTCTGTTGTCTGCAGGCGCAGTGACTCTCTCAGACTGCGTGGATCATTTGTCCTGCAGCTCCGGGCCGGTCTGAACAGGTCTGTGTAGAGGAGAGAGAGAGAGAGACACATTCCTCTGGTTATCTGCTCTCATCTCCTCTCTTTCTGAGCCTCTGAGCTTCTGATACGTGCTTACAAAGACAACCGTCTTCAGTATATGCTGTTTAAAAAGAGAGTGCTCAAACATGAAGTACTAAAGTATTTAATTGCAAAATTTTGAATTAAATTACCAATGCTTTCTCAATTCTAACTGAGAACATTCTAACAGAATGCCATCATGCAGTTGAAATGTGATGTGCCTACGGTGTTATAAACCTTACAGACATATATTGAGAGCCGTTTGGACAAAACACCTCTAGTATATTGTTTATGTTTTGCTTCCTATGAAAGAAAGCAGCAGGTGTTTTACTGTAATATTTACCGGCTTCTCAGTGAGTAACTCTCAAAGGTGATCCTAATCTGAGGAGAGTCTGAGAGAGATTCTGATGTCTGATGATGATGGACTAGAAACAGCATCCTGAACATCCTGCGAGTATGACATTCATTCAGTCATTCATTCATTCAGCAAAAATGTATACAAGATAGCTACATTTATTTATTTATTTATTTAGCAAAATAATGCATATAAACCGGTATGTTTATTTATTTGTTATTTATTTATTTAGAAAATTATGTATATAAAATAGATGCATTTATTCATTCATTCATTTATTTAGCAAAATAATGTAAATAATGTATATAAAATAGATGCATTTTTTCATTCATTTATTTAGCAAAATAATGTAAATGATGCATATAAACAAGTATATTTATTTATGTTATTTATGTAGCAAAATAATGTAAATAATGTATGTAAAATAAATGTTTATTTATTCATTTATTCATTCATTAATTTATTTATTTAACAAATAATGTATATAAAATAGGTACATTTATTTATTTAGCAAATTAATGTAAAAGAAGGCATATAAACAAGTATATTTATTTATGTTATTTATTTATTTAGTAAAATAATGTAAATTATGTATATAAAATAGATGCATTTATTTATTTATTTTCATTAATTAATTAATTTATTTAGCAAATAATGTATATAAAATAGGTACATTTATTTATTTAGCAAAGTAATGTATAATAAGGCATGTAAACAAGTATATTTATTTATGTTATTTAGTAAAATAATGTAAATTATGCATATAAAATAGATGCATTTATTAATTTATTTTCATTTATTTAGCAAAAATCTATATAAAATAAGTACATTTATTTATTTATTTCGCAAAATAACGCATATAAAAGAAGTATATATTTTTTGTTTGTTATTTATTCATTTAGCAAAATAATGTTTATAAAATAGATGCATGCATTCATTTATTTATTTGGGTTGTTTTCTATTCTTTTTAATGTAAACGTTTGTACACTATTAATAAAAAGGTTAATAAGCTGTCACTGTGGCGATACCGTTTCAAAAGGTGCTAATATGAGCACTTAAGGTATTAATCTGCACATTTATGGGTAAATAAGATACAAAGGTGTAGCAGTGAATGCTTTTTGTACCTTTTTTTCTGAGAGTGTCCCGCCCTTTGCCCTGCCTCCTGTCTCTGATTGGTCATACATTTGAATAGTCCCGCCCAGTCACCACATAACTTTGCTCAGAATATCATTCTACTTACACCACAACAAACACAGCAGTGCATTATTCTCAACTCCACAAGAATGTTTCAAATGACATACAAGTGTTCATCTCTCAGTCATCTTTGGATTGCATTGCATTGTTTTGATCATCAAGCATTTAAATAACATCTAACATATTATTGGAGATATAGGAGTGACGACTGACAGATTGATTTATATTGCAAGCATCAGAATTTCATCTTGCTTTTTGGCTATATAAATATCAGAATGAGTAGCAATGAATCCTCAAATGATTTTTGACTTTTGATAATAAGGAACCACCTAACAACCTATTTATTTATGTGTGCGTGTGTGCGTCTGTGCGTGTGTGTGTTTGTGTGTGTGTGTGTGTGTGTGTGTGTGTGTGTGTGTGAGTGAGTGTGTGTGTGTGTGTGTGCGTGCGTGCGTGCGTGTATGCATGCATGCATGCTTCATTCATTCATTCATTCATTTACAATGTGCTTAATTTTCATAATAATGTCAATGCAAAAAAAGACCAATTATTCTTTGCGAAATCAGTTATTTATTTATTTATTGCAATAAGCAACCACCTAATAACGACTTTTTATTTCTTTATTTCTTTATCTATTTGTTTATTTATTTATTGTAAATTTGCTTACTTTCATAATTGTCTTAATAATGTCGTAAACAAAAATAATAAAGAATTGGCATAATTTTCTCTATGCAAAACAATTTTTTTTTTTTTTAGATATCAATGACATTAGATATTATATATAAAATTTATACAATATAAGCAACCACCTAATAAACTATTTATTTGTTTATTTATTGTAAATGTCCATAATTTTCATAATGATGTCACCGAATAAAATCTAAAAGTAGGTTTAATTCTCTCTAATTTCTGATTTCTTTCAGACATCAATGTATTTCTTTGGCTTTTGGCAGTAAGCGAGCAGGAGTTTGTGAGAGAGAGTGTGATGTTAGAGTGACGCTGAGGTGTGTGTTCTCTGCTGTTGACCCTCATCGGTGTCAGGGGCCGGTCTGCGGAGCTGTTTTGCACACCTGCAGGGCTCCTCACAGGTGCGTCCCGCTCACCTGTCACTCACCTGCTGCGAACGCTTCGTGTGCAGCTCAACATTCCTCCGTCCAGCGTTCGCTCGAGGGCAGCCGCGCGACTGACTCTCTGTGGCTTTGGGATGTTTAACTTGTGTACAAAATTGTGTAACTCGTCCTGCATTGCTTGTGCTCTGGACGTCAATGATTTTTCTTGTTCTTTTGGCAAGAAGCAGCAACCTAACAGCCTTTTTATTTTATTTCATTTCATTTCAGACCTCAATGATTCCTCAAATTCCTTTTTTTTCCCTTTTTTTTTAGCAACAAGCAGCCACCTTACAACCCTTCAATTATTTTATTTAATTGTATTGTATTTTATTATTCCTTTTAGGCATCGGTGACTCCTCAAATTGATTAAATGATTGATTGATTGATTTGGCAACAATATTTTATTTTATTCTGGTAAATGTGCTTTATTTTCATAGATAGATATATGGATCTAATTTTCTCTATTTGAAATATTATTCCTTTCAGACATCAATGATTCATCTTTTTTTTTTCTTCTTCTTTTTTTTAACTTTTGGCAATAAACAGCCACCATACAATCTTTATTTATATGTTTGTTTGTTTATTTATTGTAAATGTGTTAATTTTTCATAATTTTTTATTATATTTTGAATGCAACTAAAAAGAAGTCTTAAAACAGGCCTTTAATAAAATAGGCCTCTAAATTTTCCCTAATGTAATTTCATATTTCTATATTCTAGAAACATTTCATATTTCTTTCAGACATCAATGATTCCCCAAATCGTTTTTTGGCTTTTGGTGATAAACAACCACCTAACAAAAACTTTATTTCTTTGTTTATTTATTCGTTGTGAATGTGCATAAAAAATTGTAGTTTCAAAATAATGTATATGCAAAAAAACAATTTAACACAGGCTTATTTTTTTTTCTTTAAAATATTATTTCATATTTCTTTTAGACATCGGTGATTCTTCAAATCTTTTTTTTCCCACCGAAACCACAGAAACCACCAAACCACATAAATATTTCTATATAATGTCCTATGTAATAATCCAAATTTTCTATACGCAAAATGAAATTTCTTTCAGACATCAGCGATTCTTCCGATCATTTTTTGACCACCTGGATCACCCTAGAAACTGCCTAGCAACATCCTGACATGATGCAGTTTAATAATATGAGCAGCAACGGTGATGCTTGACTCATCAAACCCTTCTAAAGACTTTGATGGGAAATGTTCAGACCTCATTTGTGATTTTTGCTGAAGCATCAGAGATGAAGTGCGGCGTCGTCTGGTTGAGTACGAGTGACTCTGGAGCGTCAGATGTTTTCATGAGCGTCTTGTTCTCAGATAGAGTCAGAACAGAGCGAGCAGATCTTCACATCAAGGTCAGCGCTCACACGATGAGGCTGTCACAAGGCCTAGATATCAGTAGGATTTTAGTCTTAAACCCAATTATACAAATGCTTTTATATGTGTAGTTCACATAATCTTAAATTAGAATTATATATAAAACTAATATTTTATAGGGGTCAACATGTGTTAAATTATCCTTTCGCCTGGTTGAAAATGCTTTTTAAAAAAAAACTTTACACACAAACTTAAAAGTAAAACATTTGGACACATCACAAAAATGTAAATAACATTTATTTATTTATTTAGGGTCAACATGTGTTAAATTATCCTTTCGCCTGGTTGAAAATGCTTTAAAAAAAAAACTTTACACACAAACTTAAAAGTAAAACATTTGGACACATCACAAAAATTTTAATAACATTTATTTATTTATTTGTTTGTTTATTTATTTAAAAGTAAATGTTTGGACACATTAATTAAAATAACATTTATTTATTTAAACGTAAATGTTTGGATACATTAATTAACATTTTATTTATTTATTTTATTTATTTATTTATATTCATTCATTCATTCATTTATTTATTTGTTTATTTATTTATTTAAACGTAAATGTTTGGACACATTAATTAACATTTTATTTATTTATTTATTTATATTCATTCATTCATTCATTTATTTATTTGTTTATTTATTTATTTAAACGTAAATGTTTGGACACATTAATTAACATTTTATTTATTTATTTATTTATATTCATTCATTCATTCATTTATTTATTTGTTTATTTATTTATTTAAACGTAAATGTTTGGACACATTAATTAACATTTTATTTATTTATTTATTTATATTCATTCATTCATTCATTTATTTATTTGTTTATTTATTTATTTAAACGTAAATGTTTGGACACATTAATTAACATTTTATTTATTTATTTATTTATATTCATTCATTCATTCATTTATTTATTTAAAAGTAAATGTTTGAACACATTAATTGAAATAATATTTATTTATTTATATTCATTAATTCATTAGTTTATTTATTTAAAAGTAAATGTTTGGACACATTAATTAAAATAACATTTATTTATTTAAACAAAAATTGTTTGGATACATTAATTAACATTTGATTTATTTATTTGATTGATTTATTTATATTCATTCATTCATTTGTTTGTTTATTTATTTATTTAAAAGTAAATGTTTGGACACATTAATTAAAATAATATGTATTTATTTATTCATTTATTTAAAAGTAAATTTATTTATTTATTTTAATGTAAATGTTTGGACAATTAATTCATTAAAATCATTTGTTTATTTATTTTTATTTTATTTGTTTGTTTATTTGTTTATTTATTTAAAGTAAATGTTTGGACCCATTAAATCAAATAAAATGTATTTATTTAATTTAAAAATAAATGTTTGGACACATTAATTAAAATGGCATTTATTTATTTGTTTTGCTAAAAATATTTTTGATTTCTTTTCTTTTTGTCTTTTGATGGTAAAGAATATGGCACGCCACAAATGGCTTGAACCGCATAAATCTCTAGAATGTGATCGTGTGTGTGGCTTCTGTTCCTTCTGACTCTCTCCTCTCTCTTCACGATTACTGAAAAATACAGCAGGTTTAGTGTACATTCTATTATATCTTATTTCTATTTCTGCAACATTATTTTGGGTATCGTATTTTGTAAACACTGCACATTATCATCTGTTTACATTGAACTTGAAATGGAGAAATGACAAAAGTAGCAACAGAAGCTGTTTTTCTGTGTATGCAGCAGTTTTTCTGTTCTCAGTCTGTTAAAAATAGCTTCATAACATATATCTGTGTGTTTGTTGATGAAGGAGGCTGTAGGAATGATAAACACAGAGGAGTGTTGTGTCTACTATGAACAGCGCTGATCTTAACTAACAACACAGCAAACACTAGAGGAATACTGTTACAGAGATGATCAACCAGTGCTTTAACAGCTAAGACAATATAAACATTATTAAATTAATTAATGTGTGCTTTAACAGCTAAGACAATATAATAATCTTAATTTTATTAGAAAACAAATTCCACCCAAAAAGTAAAATATTTGGACACATTAAAGTAATTAAAATAACATTCATTCATTAATTTATTGATTTACTGTAAAGATTGATCGATCAATTGATTGAAATGTTTGTGCATTGAAATTTTATTTATTTTTTGCATCACGGTAAGTGTAGAAAACAACTTAATTTTCATGAAACTAATGTAAAAAAAATGCATTTTTAAAAAAATCTAAAAAGAAGCCTAATTCTCTTTACTCGTAAATAAATTAATACTGTGTGCTTTCACAGCAAAGACAGTAAAATAATTCTAATTTTATTTTTAAAAATTCAAAAGTAAAACATTTTGAAGCATTTGATAATTAATTTAAACACATTAAAATAATTTAAATAACTATTTATTTATTTGTTTGTTTATTTTTGATTGATTGATTGTAAATCTGGGGAAAAAACGTTCATGTCAACAATGTCAAAATGCACAAAAAAACTAAATATTCCTTAGATATAAATATAAAAAAATAATAATGTGTGCTTTAACAGCAAAGGCAATTACTTTTTTTTTTTATTCCAAAATTTCAAAAGTAAAACAATGAGACAAATTATATTTATTTATTTATTTAAATATACAATAATCATTATTTTATTCCGAATACCTTTATAAGGTCTGACATTCATAGTAATAATAATAATAATATTAATTTGATCATCTGTTTTGATATATTAACAATATGGTAACCTCAGAACACCTCAGTTACTATTACTAGCTTTATTTTACAGTGTCCTTGTTATAGATATGCTACAGTAATAACAGTAAATATGCATAATTACATGCAGCTAGCCCTAAATCAAACCTTCAGCTCACAGTAAGCAGCCTGCATGTCTGTATTAATATTACTCGATAGAGTCGATACTACACTGCAATAATAATCCAGAAGCAGCGGTAAGAATATGTGGAGTGTCTGCTTTTTTGGTGGACATGGTAAATTATTATCTTATTAAATTATTAAATGATATATTTTGGAAGCTGCATGCAAAATCCACTGATAAAAAGTATTTTGTGGTGAAGTAAATGCTATCGAAATACAAATGTAATTTCTACATGAAATAATTTAGTTCAGGCGAGAATTTAAAAAAGGAGTGAATTCTATATTAGTACTCAATTTAAGCTTGTAGAAATTAAAGTTTGAACTTATAAGTATATTTCACTTGGAATTGTTATGTTTACAAGGATTCTTTAAATAAATATCAAAGTTATGATCCTGTTGTTCCCATCATGCACTGGGGCATGAATAATTAACAAGGTTAATTCCATACTTAAATTTTATTTAAATTCTATTTTAAAAATTCTATTTAAAATTTAAATTTTTAAAACAAAATTAGTAAATTTATAAAAAGTAAATTGTACTTGTTTTTTTTCAGTGTTGAAAACCCTCCCACTCCCTTTGTATAAACTGTTTTAGAAATACAATAAAAATAGCTATATAGAGATATATGTCATTATTGTGAAATAAACGGTATGCGGTATATAAATGCCTCGTTTGTTCATTAATTCATGAGAATTTTATTCCACAGTAAGATATATATATATCTTGATGTAGCTATTTTTATTTTGTTCTTGTTATTGAAACTAAGAACAAAGAAACAAATTACAAACACAATAGAACTAAATAAATTTTCAGCTACAGTGGTTAAGAAATACTACATTAAATAATCTAGTTTATAACTAAAACACTGCAAAGTTTCCACTGTATGAATCAAATATGAATTGAATCTTTTAAAGATGCAAAAGTGATTCAGT
>NW_015507360.1:51139-52571 GCF_001515645.1 Sinocyclocheilus grahami | reverse complement strand
AAATCTGTAGAGTTTTGGTTTCAATTTATAACATTTGTGTTGTTGTGACAAGCCTAATTAACATTATTGCAATGGTTAAAATAATGCATTTGACATATCTGACCATAGTGATATAATTCACTCTTAATTCACATTTTTACATAATTTTGTGCTGCGTTTTTAGGTGTTATCTGTGTTTTTGAGTGCAAAGTTTGTCCTATTTCATTTGGAGTTAATGATTCATTTCGTGGTAATATTGAGAAGCATGAAATCTGTAGAGTTTTGGTTTCAATTTATACATTTGACATATCTGACCATTGTGGTATATGTCACTCTTAATTCAGCATTTTGCACCATTGTGCATTGAGTTTTAAGGTGTTTTTGTGTGCATTGTTTATCCAGTATCAACTAAAGTTAGTCATTTGTTTTGTGTTGATATTGAGGATTATGAAATCTGCTTTGATTTCAATTTAACATTTTGGTGTCACTGCCATGATTAAAATGATGCATTTGCCATATTTGTCCACTATTAATTCAGCATTGCAGTTTTTAAGTGTTCTCGAGTGCAGTAACCAGTGTTGTGACAGAAGTGGTTACCTGTCATCTGTCACTCATTAGCGACGGCTGGCTCTTAACCAATGCATGCGTCTGTTTGTTTGGTTAAACGCAGGCCGGGCCGAGAGAGACGCGCACCGGAGAACATGGAGCGCCCGGCGTTTCTGTCTCTTGTTAACAACCAAGGTGTTTGTTTTCCTTACCTCTCCTTTCCTTCTTTTCTTTCTCTTCCTCCATCTCTCCAGGAGGGATGTGTGCTGCTGGTGTGCGGTGGGTGGCGTTAGTCCAGGATCCTCCAGATCTGTGGCCTTTCTGCAAATCCGAGGCTTGTTTGTGTTTCCTCTGATTGAGAACACATTGTCTGGGGTCCGAGCGGGATGCATCCCTCTGACCCCTGGTGAGGGTTCTGCGGGGAAGTAAGCCCTCAGAAGGGGGCGACCCGCGTGCCACAGAGACTAAACCTGGCAAACAAATGCCTGGCGGTCTTGAGTTACTGCTCTTCTAACACAATAAGTATCACTCATGTGAAATATGGCTTATTTGCGGTAACGTTTGGGGTCAGTACGAAACTTCTGCTCACCAAAGCTGCATTTGTTTGATCAAAATTACAGTAAAAATCTGTAAAATGGTTAAATGTTTTTACTATTTCAAATAAGTGTTTTCTATTTGAATGTATATAAAAATCTAATTTATTTCTCTGATGCAAAACTTAATTTTCAGCATCATTACTCCTCAGTGTCACATGCTGATTTGCTGCATTTATTTGATCAAAAATACAGTCAAAAATGTGAAAAATTATTATAATTAAAAATAGCTGTCTTCTATGTCAATATCTGTTAAACTGTAATTTATTTGTGATCAAAGCATCATTACTCCAGTCTTCAGTGTCACATGATCT
>NW_015507360.1:46640-47623 GCF_001515645.1 Sinocyclocheilus grahami | reverse complement strand
TTGAATTGAATTGATCATTTTCCCATTATTAGAGTATATACAAAGTCGTTTCTGGTTAACAAACAGCAAGCCATTTATCTTTTAAAATGAATATGATAAAGCATGTTTGAGATGAATCAATGTACACCCAAAATATTTATGAAAATTTAAAAAAAAAACTTTAAAAAATATGATAGTTTGTTTGAGAATAATCAATGTGCACCCAAAATATTTATGAAAATTATAAATAAAGAATACATATAATAAATAGAAATAAATAAAGAAATGTGTATTTAATTAAATAATATAATTTTCAAATTTTTGTTTTCATTTTTACATATTAAAAATATTTTATATATTCAATCAAATAAAATATATTACCCATTTATAAAAAAAAGCATAATATAAATTATAAATATTATTAATAATATAAATAATTTAACAAATTAAATGACGATCTGTTGTTTTTATTTTTAATTTTTTGTTTATTTATGTATTTGTAATGAATGCAACCAGGTTAAAGCATTATAAAAATGATTTTCAAAATTAAAAAGAAAGTCAATTTCTTTGTAATCATTTGTGCAATTTACTAGCAGTTTCTGAGTGAAAAAGTAAAATGATATTTAAATTTTTAGTATGTCAAATGAATTCTACAGCATTTTTTCAGGTCGGTCATTCTGTATCTTGTAGTGAATACATGAGCGATGCGTGTGTTTCTGTCTCTCCAGCAGTTGCAGTTTGGTCTCCGTCTGTGTGATCAAGGCTCGTTTTCCTCCAGGGTCTGCGATGTAGATTATATCTGTGCAAAAGTAAGTCGATTCAACAGGATTCTTCAGCAGATACGCAGTGATGAAGGTCTGCTTCATCGAAACGCCTCTTTGCATTGCAAAGGGTGACTTTTAGTTTAAGTTTTTAGCATTTAAAGAATTATCAGACACGTTTTTATTAATAAAATGTATTATTTATATGAGTTTGTTAGAATGTTTGATTTGAATGTTTTCTTG
>NW_015507360.1:44466-45131 GCF_001515645.1 Sinocyclocheilus grahami | reverse complement strand
AAAGGAAGTAAAGCTTTTTTTGGCTCTATTTAGAACCTGTTTGATTTAAGTGACTATTTTCATAAATTGGGACCTAATGGTGCTGCCTCGTGTCTGCCATATTCTGAAGATGATTTCATACATTCTTAAGGCTCTGCAGGCTGTTGTTGTACATAGAAACACCTTGAGCACATGAGTCAGTGCATTGAGACTGAGGGCTGATGTTGTAGGTTGTGATGTTGATCAGGTCTGTAGAGTCCCACTGACCCCGGAGCTTCAGTCCATCTGCATTCTTGCACTTTGAACCATAAACATCCTCCTTTCAAAGAGCTGGCAGGAAGTTTCTGAGTTTTCCCTTCAACGTGCTATAGTCTACTGACAACACGAGCCTGCTGGAATACTTCAGCATCTAATAGAATATAAATGTCTGTATTTAAAATGCTGGATGTTCCTGTGAGGTGATGCTGTGTTACTGCATTATTGGTTTGCATTGCAGTATCAATATAATCTATAAAATAAGCCTGTATGACCTGATTACCTCAATATATTATTCATCCAAATATACTGGGCCTGAGAAAGCATTGTTAGCACATGCTGTAAAATTAACAACCCGATCTCATGAAAGCGTTTCGATTAGGCGTACTGTTTATACGCAGAAATTGACTTTGGCGTGCATATGATACGCA
>NW_015507360.1:41331-44456 GCF_001515645.1 Sinocyclocheilus grahami | reverse complement strand
ATTACATCACCAGAATTACCCATTTTCATAAATATGCATTTGACAAGAATAATCATTGTGACATGGTTTACTCTTAATTCAGCATTTCATCATTTTGTGCTGTTTTAATGTGTTTTTGAGTGCAATGTTTACCTAAAGTCAGTTGGAGTTAGTGATCTGTTTTGTAGTGATACTGAGGATTGCGAAATCTGTAGAGTTTTGGTTTCAATTTATAACATTTGTGTTGTTGTGACAAGCATGCATCCTCACTGAATAAAAACATTAATTTCTTTCAGAAAAATAAAAATCTTACTGACCCCAAACTCTTGAAAG
Source organism: Sinocyclocheilus grahami (assembly GCF_001515645.1). Taxonomy (NCBI): domain Eukaryota; kingdom Metazoa; phylum Chordata; class Actinopteri; order Cypriniformes; family Cyprinidae; genus Sinocyclocheilus; species Sinocyclocheilus grahami. Next base: position 44,144 of record NW_015507360.1, on the reverse strand, counting down.
ATAGTCTAACTGGTGACTTCTCATATTTCATGCACACCAGATATTTTATAACCCATGCATTATGTCACATTTTTAATTCAAGTTGCATTTTTGTGTAAATGCACCTGTACGTTTTTCAAATAACAAATCAAGAGGGAAATAATATCACATCCGGTTCATCCGTCACACTACAAACAGAAGGTCAGCTCAAGTGCATTGCATTGTGGGATACAGCTGTGGTTGTCACTGCACATTGTGGCAAATGCAGTACATCATCTCACACTGAAAATGTGTTTAAAGACCATCATTTCCACGCACTTATTGTCTCTTCTGTGAGTTTGCGTGTGTGTTTGAGTAGATTTGGCCAAACAGATGAAGCGATTGGTGCGCTGTGTGACTGAACTTCCTTCAGGAAGACGAGAGTGGAATTCAACATAAACAGGACACTGAAGCGCAAGACTCTGCCATCACAGTAAAGAGCGATGTGATCCACACACTCGTGTGAAATCAACACGTTAGCTGCTAATGTCAGCACTTTAGTTATTAATAAGCACCTTTAGGGGAAATAAGACACATGCAGAGTTGTACCTTTTAAAAGGAATCACCCCAGAGAGAACCTTTGTATAGATTTTCTTAGAGTGCACATATAATTTTTGTATATTTTGCATGAAAATCATAAATTAAATCTTATTATTATCTTAAATGGTTCTTCTAGACAGCAACATGATTAAAGTATGCAATCCTGTTTCTGCCACATGACAATGAATGAATGAATTCATCTCAGAAGTCTTACTTTTTTCTTGCAATTCTGAGGTATACTGAATTGCAAGAAAAAAGTCAGAATTCTGAGATAAAAACTGAAATAAATATTTTTTTGATTTCACACTGAAAAAAACGATTCATTGAATTTACTATTTTTTTTAAGGTAAGTGGCTGCAATCAATTTATTTTAGCTATAGCTACATTTAAATAAACTAATTTAGCTGACTAACTTTTCAACTTTTTTTTTTATGGTTTGCAACCACTTACCTTTAAAGAAATGTTGTATCTTTTTTTCAGTGCATGGTGGAAACTAGTCTCCATATTAAAGGAATAGTTCATAAAAAAAAGGTAATTGCAACATTGTATCTCACAATTTGGACTTTTTTTCTTGCATTTCTGAGAAACAAAATTCAGAACTGAATGATATAAACTCAGAATTTTGAGACATAAATACAGAATTGCACAGAATTGTAACAAAAAAGTCAGAATTGTAAGATAGAAATGCAGAATTGCAGAAAAAAAGTCAGGATTGTGAGATATGGTCACAGAATTGTTGGGGGACAGATGAATAGAAAGTTCAGAAGAACAGCATTTATTTGAAATAGAAATCTTTTCTAACATTATAAATGTCTTTACTGACACTTTTGATCAATTTAATGCATCCTCACTGAATAAAAACATTAATTTCTTTCAGAAAAATAAAAATCTTACTGACCCCAAACTCTTGAAAGATAGTCTAACTGGTGACTTCTCATATTTCATGCACACCAGATATTTTATAACCCATGCATTATGTCACATTTTTAATTCAAGTTGCATTTTTGTGTAAATGCACCTGTACGTTTTTCAAATAACAAATCAAGAGGGAAATAATATCACATCCGGTTCATCCGTCACACTACAAACAGAAGGTCAGCTCAAGTGCATTGCATTGTGGGATACAGCTGTGGTTGTCACTGCACATTGTGGCAAATGCAGTACATCATCTCACACTGAAAATGTGTTTAAAGACCATCATTTCCACGCACTTATTGTCTCTTCTGTGAGTTTGCGTGTGTGTTTGAGTAGATTTGGCCAAACAGATGAAGCGATTGGTGCGCTGTGTGACTGAACTTCCTTCAGGAAGACGAGAGTGGAATTCAACATAAACAGGACACTGAAGCGCAAGACTCTGCCATCACAGTAAAGAGCGATGTGATCCACACACTCGTGTGAAATCAACACGTTAGCTGCTAATGTCAGCACTTTAGTTATTAATAAGCACCTTTAGGGGAAATAAGACACATGCAGAGTTGTACCTTTTAAAAGGAATCACCCCAGAGAGAACCTTTGTATAGATTTTCTTAGAGTGCACATATAATTTTTGTGTATTTTGCATGAAAATCATAAATTAAATCTTATTATTATCTTAAATGGTTCTTCTAGACAGCAACATGATTAAAGTATGGAATCCTGTTTCTGCCACATGACAATGAATGAATGAATTCATCTCAGAAGTCTTACTTTTTTCTTGCAATTCTGAGGTATACTGAATTGCAAGAAAAAAGTCAGAATTCTGAGATAAAAACTGAAATAAATATTTTTTTGATTTCACACTGAAAAAAACGATTCATTGAATTTACTATTTTTTTTAAGGTAAGTGGCTGCAATCAATTTATTTTAGCTATAGCTACATTTAAATAAACTAATTTAGCTGACTAACTTTTCAACTTTTTTTTTTATGGTTTGCAACCACTTACCTTTAAAGAAATGTTGTATCTTTTTTTCAGTGCATGGTGGAAACTAGTCTCCATATTAAAGGAATAGTTCATAAAAAAAAGGTAATTGCAACATTGTATCTCACAATTTGGACTTTTTTTCTTGCATTTCTGAGAAACAAAATTCAGAACTGAATGATATAAACTCAGAATTTTGAGACATAAATACAGAATTGCACAGAATTGTAACAAAAAAGTCAGAATTGTAAGATAGAAATGCAGAATTGCAGAAAAAAAGTCAGGATTGTGAGATATGGTCACAGAATTGTTGGGGGGGGGGGGGGGAAAAAGAACAATTTTTAAATATTAAAAATT
>NW_015507360.1:35221-41321 GCF_001515645.1 Sinocyclocheilus grahami | reverse complement strand
GGGGGGGGGGGGGGGGGGGGGGTCAAATGCAATTACTTTATAATTACAATACTTTTTTTCTCTGTTGAACAAAGAAGAAGATATTTTGAGACATCGGTTTGGTTTCCAACATTCTTCAGAACGACTTCTTTTTTGTTTAACTGAAAAGAGGAAGTCATACGAGTTTGGAAAGTAAAATAATGACATTTTGGGGTGAAGCATCACTTTAGAGCCCAAATTCAGATCTTTGCTCCTATTGTTTCAGCGGAATAAAAGCATCCATATGTGCCATCAGCGTGATGCTGATCAGTGTGTTTGTGAAATCCATTAAGTGCGGTCAGAGCCATACACCTGCTGTACAGTAACACAACAGCCCTCAGCGACGCTGTCAACACTTCACAACATCACAACATCACTGCTGCTAATGACAGAGATGCTTTGTGTGTGTGTGTGTGTGTGAGGTGCTGTATTCTTCAGCTGTTACACACACACACACACACACACACATGATGAAAACCTTTGGGTGACATAGAGTGTTAATTTATTTGTGTTGAATTCAAAACCATTATTATTCTCTTTTTGTAATTTAGGACTCATTTCAGATTAGGACAGTTCTTAAATTGTGAAATATTATGAGAGAAATTAATTATATATATATATAGTTGCCAAAGCATTATACACAAGACAAATAATGACAAAAAAATACTATATAACAATAACAAATAACGTTATAATAATGATTGAAAATTGTTCAAATATGGTGCTAATTAACAAATAAAATATAATAATATAACCAATATAATAGACATTTATCAAGACATAAACAAAAAATGCTGTGATATAGGCTATGCACAAGCACAATGTTGGTCTTTGGTTATATTGATTGATCAAGGATCATTCTCGCTCACGGAGAAAAAAATATATATATTTTCTGGAATCACAAACAAAATAAACAGGCCTAAGTGATAATAAAGAGGCTGTTTTGAAGATGTTGCGTTGAACACGCGATATAAATATAAAGCGTAAATATCTCTATCCCACCGTGCATTCTGTCATAGAGCTGTTATTCTGGTGGAAAACGCATCGGTTGGTTTGTGAAGCGATGAGCGAGACGTGACGAAAGCGGAATATGATGATGATGATGATGATGATGAGGAGGACACCAGCGCGAGCTGAGTCTGACGACAGCAGAGTTTCGCCTTTCACCCGAGGAAAAAAAAGTTGCAGGATCTTCCAGAAGGACCTTCGAGCTTAAACGACATCGAGACCTCGAGTCAATCACAGCCAAACCGAGCGTTACCAAAGCAGGAGCTTGTTTTATTTCATTCAAAAGTTCATTCATCATTTATGGATCTGCGGTGACCCGATGCGCGCACCAAACATCCAGAGCTGAAACCAGGTACCAAACAAACCCGAACTCATGAATGAGCGTTTCAACGGCACGCTTTTCTGTTTCTATCTAGCGTGCTATTTATACGCAGAAACGGACTTTGGCGTTCTTGTGATACGCATTTGGTAGGTTTAGGGGTGTGGGGTAGGTGCGTATTATACGCACGCCAACAAAGTGCGTATCACATGCATGCAAAAACGGAGTATTATATGCACGTCAAACACGTGCGTACCCTATGCACGCCAAAGTCCGTTTCTACGTATAAATAGCATGTTAAATACAAAAGAAAATGTGTTGTTGAAAGGCCTATAGGCATTTTTATGAGACAGGGCTCACCGAACAGAGCTTGCGCAGCCTTATAGCCAGACCAGGCTTTGTTTTGATGTGTTGTTTGCTTGTGTTTTTCAAGTGATGGCATCTTACCATAGCTTGGACGATGACGCAATGGCTTTGATGGTCCACGACACGAACGCGGTGAAGAAAGAAGAGTTCGCGAAGGACGCGCCGCTCCAAGAGCCGAGTTCTGAGAAGGTGGATGCGTCTCAGAAGCCGCCTTACTCCTACGTGGCTCTGATCGCCATGGCCATCCGGGAAAGCGCGGAAAAGAGACTGACCCTCTCCGGTATCTACCAGTACATCATCACCAAATTCCCTTTCTACGAGAAAAACAAGAAGGGCTGGCAAAACAGCATCCGACACAACTTGAGTCTCAACGAATGCTTCATTAAAGTTCCGCGTGAAGGCGGAGGGGAGCGCAAAGGCAACTACTGGACTCTGGATCCGGCTTGCGAGGATATGTTCGAGAAGGGCAACTACCGGCGCCGGAGGCGCATGAAGCGGCCTTTCAGACCGCCAGCGGCTCACTTCCAGCCGGGTAAGGCTCTCTTCGGCGGGGAGGCATACGGTAGCTTCCTCCCCGCGCCCAAGTATCTCCAAACCGGCTTCATGAACAACAGCTGGCCGCTTGCGCAACCGGCGCCACCGATGAGTTACGCGTCTTGCCAGATAGCCAACGGCAATATGGGTGTCATGAAAGGGCTGTCAGGTCCGTCTTACAACCCCTACAGTCGAATGCAAGCCATGGGGCTGCCGAACATGATGAACTCGTACAGCGGGATGGGGCATCACCAGCACCAGGCGCCGCCGGCGGCGCAGCAGCCCTCCCCGGTTCCGTCCAACTCCGCGGCCGCTCTGCAGTTCACCTGCTCCCGCCAGCCGCCAGAGCTCTACTCGTACTGGGACCACGAGGTCAAAAACTCCTCGTTGCACTCACGGATTGACATTTGAACCGAGGGAATGCGCGAAGGGGACTTGGATCTGCGTCTGTTTTACGCATCCAGCAAGGTAAACAGGGTGACTTTTTATTGCTGAAGAACAAACACAGATCTAAACTATCTCAGTCCCCATAGATGCTCTGGACTGCATGGATAAAGTTTTTTTATTATTCTAAATGCGTAGTTTTTGATGTGATCGCTTCAGGATAAACACGTTTTATCTTCAGTTTCCTGATCGAAAATTCATTTGAGGACAGAATAGAACGAAAAGCATGGGCGAGATTGTTTGGGACCATTGTGAAACAAACACAGATCTAAACTATCTCAGTCCCCATAGATGCTCTGGACTGCATGGATAAAGTTTTTTTTATTATTCTAAATGCGTAGTTTTTGATGTGATCGCTTCAGGATAAACACGTTTTATCTTCAGTTTCCTGATCGAAAATTCATTTGAGGACAGAATAGAACGAAAAGCATGGGCGAGATTGTTTGGGACCATTGTGTTTTTTACATTTTGGATTGTCAAACCAGCACTTAATAATTTCTATTTGCTTTCAATAAACTGTTTTGATTAAAATGTCTTCGACACTCGATATACGATGGTCAATAAAAAAAAGTGTAATGCGCATTTTTTAAAATAAAGCGTGTTTATTGGCATCAGTAGTTAACTTTTAACATCCATGCAATCTTTCTATTGCACTAAATGTTCTTTATATTAAAACAAGTTTTTTAGATTATTAAAATGTTCTTAACACTAAGAAAAAATGGTTCTTTTAAGAAATGTTCTTTGAGCAACCAAAACTGGTTCTTCTGTTGCGTCACTGCAAAAGAAAAACAGCCCTTTGTTTTCAAGAGTGTATTCAGCCAAACATCTTTATTATTTAATTCTAGAACGACTCTTCCGTGTCATTTGGATATGGAAAGATCAGAATCACAGATTTCAGCTTGTTAGGTATTATTTTTTTCAGAAAGATCTTTTTAAAGCATTGAGAAAGAAGCTAGATGTGAGAAGTTCAGTCTGTGCTGTTATTCTAAATACTAAAAGATACACTTTTTACAAATAAAGAGATAAAATGACATCAAAACGCGCTTTAAAATAATAAGAAAAACCCTTGATTAGAATAACTGATATCCCTGCTTCTGGCGAAAGATTTGATTATGATAATGATTATGATAATGAATCAGAGTAAATGTAATTGTAAGGGTCCGTGTAAACAAACAGAGTAAATAAACTCAATTCATATAATGTGTCAGTGTTTATGGAGTTCTGTCACGATCTCTGGACAAATGTTTACAAGAAAACCTAATCTTATCGTTCTAGTTCAAAACCATGTTTGGATTTTGATTTAAAGAACCTATTATTAAAAAAGAAAGAAGAATTGGTCAATGCATTTTATTCATTTTATTTCGTTTCAGCAGATACACAAAAAAAGAAAATTTCTCGTGAACTTCAACATGTTGTTTTTATATTTAGTAGACAATTAAATCGTTGTTATCTAAGCCAAACACACGACAAGAAAACTCGAGAATTGTTCTTCTTTCTTTCAATAGGCCTGCTTGTTTTTTTAGCATGGCCGTGCATTTAATTTCAGTCTGGTTCTGGCTTTTCATACAAATATGAATAACTCATAAATACATCTCATCTGTTCGTCTGATGCAAATCGAATGTAAAAGTGAAAATCAAATCGTGTACAACTGCCGAAATTCTATTTTTAGAGCATATGCGAGAATAATAGGTCTATAACAGTATGTGGATTTTAGAAATAATATGGATTAAAAGTGATTGCATTAATAACAGAAGTGATTGATGCCAACAGAAGCAAGTGCCATTATTTTAATATGAATTCTGTAATAATGTTGGCAGTGAGCGTCTTTGTGATCAAGGCCTGCTTTAATGAGAAGTCGCGCTCCATATTTTCACATCAGAGAAAAACAACAGCTGAAAATCCTGCAGCGAGACTCGAGCAAACTGCAGTTCACCGGCTGGAAATCATCGAGACATGTATTTATTAGTTATTATTTGTTTGCCTTTGTTACATGAGCTAATCACGCAAACGTGCATCTCCTCAGATTTATTGCCTTATTGTTAAATGCAGCCAGACGATATGTTTTTATGCATTATAATGATAATAATATTTTTTTGGATACAGGCGTGATTCTGTTTATTGATCTTTGCGAATGAGCAGAAAGCAACCAAATACTGACACAAATCACTCATGCATTAAAATGCAAATCCTTTGCATTTTATCCTTCAGACCTTCCTTGAAAAGCTTGCATTAAAGTGTTTATTTGCATGCTCTGGTTACTCTTTAACATGGTGTACTTGTTACAGTGTAATTATAGGCTACATTAAAGTACTGAGTAATATTAATTAACTGCATGCACTTACGATAGCATTAAGGTTTGACTTAGGGTTACTGGCATGTATGCATAATTAATTGTTATTAGACTATATGCAAGTGCATGTAACGTGTAACAAAGGACACCTTAAAATAAACTGTTATCAGTCATTATTTATGTTTTGTTAAATATTTTCTGCATTTTCAATATTTATCCCACCGTAAACAGAGTCTGAACTTCCGCTGAGGGAAGCTTTGCTTTCAGAATCCGGTAATTGTGCAAAAACTGTATAAAGGCGAGTACAAGAACGGCTCAAATCACTCGTGTTTTATGTATATACGTGAATTTATATGACCGTGAACACGTGATGTAAATGATTCCACCTGCCAGGAGTGATTAAAAAGTGTAGGCTACTATATTATCCAAATAACTTGTTTTTTTTATTCTGGAACGACTCTTGCTTGTCATATATAGTATAGAAGGATCCGAAAATCACACAGATCTTCAATTAGTCTGATTTTATTCCAGAGCTTTTTCAGAAACATCTCATCAGGCCAAGGTTGGATTGTTTAATGTAAGGTGTTTTAATGAACTGATGAAGTGATGAATTTAGAAAATGAAATAAATGATGAATTAGTGATGTTCTGATCACTAGATGGCGCTATAAGCACATCACTAGCTATATATAGATGCACAGATTTCTGAATGATATATTTGAATATTTTGTTTTATTTTAATTAGTCAGATGAGTTAGTGCAGTGTGACTTTTAGTATAATGCTCTATTCACTGGTTAAATGCTTGAAATTAGTTTTGTGGACAAATATTAATCGTGTCTGCGAATGAATCTCTTCTCAAAAACTATACAAGTTTTGATTTTTCTATTTAATGTGTACAGTGAAAACATTGCAATGATAAACAACGATGTGATCTCATGAAAGCATGCAAAATAAATGTGCTAATTGCTTTTTAAAATATGAATAAAATATAAAAACACATTTAGCTACTTTCAAGAAGAATTTTATGCGAACTAGTTATACAGTATACAAAATTATCAATTTTCCCGTTCAGCCTAAGCCGTGTTATTAATTTCACATATATTTGGGCTGGTGCTGTTCA
>NW_015507360.1:26216-35211 GCF_001515645.1 Sinocyclocheilus grahami | reverse complement strand
TGTGTGTGTGTGTGTGTGTGTGTGTGTGTGTGTGTGAGTGTGTCTGTGTGTGTGTGTGTGTGTGATATAATATTAGCATTTTTGTGTAGTATTCTGTATGATTCCAGTGCAGCAGCAGCATCAGCTTAATTTCTGATTCATCATTCATGTTATCATTTATTTCTCTCTCTTATATTTAAAGGCATCTGAAGTGAATTCGATTTGACAGGTTTTGCACATTTTATAAAGATGAAGAAGTGTCTATATAGTCCGCTAGACTGTGTGTGGCTTCTTTTAAAATGTTGCATCTGTCCCTAAATACATAAACTCTTCATCAGGTCTGATTTAATGTTGTAGAATATGCACACATTTATATGCACTTGAATTGACATATGAGACACATTAAACAGATCGTAGAAGCAGCATGTTAAGAGTTATGATCATACTGTAAAAAAAAAAAGATTCTTCAGAGTTGTAAATAAAACAAAGATTATTGCAGTTTTTACAAGAACATATTTCAGTCTTTTTCACATTTAATTCAATGTGTTACCATTTCTTTGTAATTATTTGTGAAATTTAATAGCACGACATAGTTTCTACATTGTTACATCTTACACTTCAGTAATAAAAGACAAAACACATGCTGTGCAAATAAAACGCATTATAACAGTCATTTATCAGCATCAGATTAACCATATCTTTATCTGTTTATTAATGTGGAAAATGATGCATGTCTGTATATCCAGTGGATTATTCCAGTAGTTCAGCGCTAGACAAACACAGACATAAATATTTATCCTGAAATTAGATACAAAAATAAAATCAAAGCATCTGATCATCCAAATGCCGCAGATTTTCTCAGAACTACTTTCACTTTTCTGAGCCACTGCATTAATGTCTCTCTGTATAAACAGAGAGCAGAGTACAGTACTAAAGTGCTGTCATATTCATTAGGATAATAATAAATGACCCCAAAGTGCAAAATCATTACAGTATCATTCAGTCAGAGTCACTAAAGCAGAACATGTGATGAATCACAGGAACATTCAGCACATGCATGAAACAATCACAGGTTTGTTCTGAAAGGCGCAAAAATGCAATAATAAACCAGATAATTATGAATATAATTACAACTTCAACATAAACAGCCTGCTATGAACTTTTTCTTCCTATGCATTATCCCTGCAGCACAAAAGCAGTGTTGAGTCGCTGGGGGATATTTGTAGCAATAGCCAACAATACATTGTATGGGTCACAATTATACATTTCTCTTTTATGCCAAAAATCATTAGGATATTAAGTAAAGATCATGTTCCATGAAGATATTTTGTAAATGTCCTACCGTAAATATATAAAAACGTAATGTTTGATTAGTAATATGCATTGCTAAGAACTTCATTTGGACAACTTTAAAGATGATTTTCTCAATATTTAGATTTTTTTCACCCTCAGATTCCAGATTTTCAAATAGCTGTATCTCAGACAAATATTGTGCTATCCTAACAAACCATACATCAATGGAAAACTATTTATTCAGCTTTCAGATGATGCATATTTTTCAACTTGTTTTCTTTGAAATAGCACTGCTCTTGTATTTCTGTCTGGAATGGATTGATTCTAGGCCTGACTGGTCTGAACTCATGCACGTCAGTTTTTGAGATAATAAAAACTTTATTGGTGGGTAAACTTTGCGGTAAACTGAGGATTGTGGCAGGCTCGGACCCTTGTCGGCCCATCTGCGCAGCGGGCTCTGCTCGTCGATGAAGTGGTAGAAGGTGAGCGGGAGGATGAGGAAGGGGCTCTCGCTGGCCGTGTCCACGCTGAAGGTCACGTTCTTCTGGTCCAAACGCACCGTCTCGCCCTCCTTTGGGACGCACGGCTGTAAAAGCTTCCCAGTCACCTGAAAAAAATCACATTAATTGCATTTGTCCTCAAAGAACTCGCAATATTTCACTGCCAAAACATAGTGTCTACATGAGCACATTTCCATGTGCAACCAGCGCATAAAAATTATTAATATATATAAATATATTAGTGCTGTCAAACGATTAATCGCATCCAAAATAATAGTTTTTGTTTACATAATATATGTGTGTGTTCTGTGTATATTTATTATGTATATATAAATACAAACACATACAGTACATATTTTGAAAATATTTACATGTATGTACATTTATATATTTATATTCTTATATTTTATATTATATATAAATATATTTAATATATAAACATAACATATTTTTCTTAAATGTATACATGCATGTGTGTGTATTTATATATACATAATAAATATATTACACACGTATATTATGTAAACAAAAACTTTTATTTCGGATGCGATTAATCACGATTAATCATTTGACAGCACTAATATATATATAACTGTATATAATATATATGTACAGTTTAGGTCAAAAGTTTACATCCCCATTTCAGTATCTGCAAAATGTTAATTATTTTACCAAAATAAGAGGGATCATGCAAAATGCATGTTATTATTTATTTAGTACTGACCTGAATAAGATATTTCACATAAAAGATGTTTACATATAGCCCACAAGAGAAATTAATAGCTGAATTTATAAAAATGACCCCGTTTTAAAGTGATTTTTAATGCTGTGTTGTTACCTGAATGATCCACAGCTGTGTGTTTTTGTTTAGTGATAGTTGTTCATGAGTCCTTTGTTTGTCCTGAACAGTTACATTTCCTGCTGTTCTTCAGAAAAATCCTTCAGGTCCCATAAATTCTTTGGTTTTCCAGCATCTTTGTGTATTTGAACCCTTTCCAACAATGACTGTATAATTTTGAGATCCATCTTTTTAAACTGAGGACAACTGAGGGTCTCATACACAACTATTACAGAAGGTTCAAACGCTCACTGATGCTCCAGAAAGAAAAACCATGCATTAAGAGTGGGGGGTGAAAACTTTTGAACAGAATGGAGATGTGTACACTTTTCTTATTTTGCCTAAATATCATATTTTTTCATTTAGTACTGCCCTTCAGAGGCTACAGTAGATAGTTACATGTTCCCAGAAGGCTAAATAAGTTAAATTTACCCTGATCTTCAAATTCAAAAAGTGTCATTTTCTTCTGTGTGACAAATCAATAGATAAATAAATAAATAAATCATTAACTGGCGTCCTTGTTAAAGTGATCATTCTCTCCTCAGGTTACCTGGCAGCCCAGCAGCAGACTCTTGCGCATGTTGGCGACTCGTATCATGAGACTCGGTCGACCGTCGTGATTAGTTATTACAGCATGCTGACTGAACCGAATCGTCCCGCCACGCTTCTTCGGCCGAGCCACCTGAGACAGAGAGAAGAACAAACGTGTCTGGGTCATATTTCACCCCGAAATATAGATACTTAAATCATAAAAACATTTAAAAATGTATTGCAGTAATAAAACACTAATGAGAATCAGTATTGAGGAAAAGAATTACAAAAATATCTGGAGTAAAACATTTGGATGCATGAAAATAATGAGAACTTGGGATTAACATATATCATAATTGAAGTTCATAATTGAATTTGTGTCATAATTGATACATTTAGCAACATTAGCACTGTTATTTTCCTGTTCATGTCAGTGAAGCTGCTTTGTATAAAATGCTGTATAAATCAACGTGACTTGAATTAACTGTTTAAACAATAATATACATTTGTTACTTTAACATACAACTTATTTTGATATATATATATATATATATATATATACAGTGGGTACGGAAAGTATTCAGACCCCCTTAAATTTTTCACAGCAAAGGGTCTGAATATTTAGGACCATGTGATATTTCAGTTTTTCTTTTTTAATAAATCTGCAAAAATGTCAACAATTCTGTGTTTTTCTGTCAATATGGGGTGCTGTGTGTACATTAATGAGGAAAAAAAATTAACTTAAATGATTTTAGCAAATGGCTGCAATATAACAAAGAGTGAAAAATTTAAGGGGGTCTGAATACTTTCCGTACCCACTGTATATATATAATTTATTTTATTTTGAAGTATATTGTGACCTGTTTTGTAGGTTAATATTTATATATATATACACTGAAAAAATTATTCATTGAATTTACTTTTTTTTAAGGTAAGTGGTTGCAATCAATTTATTTTAGCTACATTTAAATAAACAAATTTAAATGACTAACTTTCAACATTTTTTTTAAATGTAGCTAAAATAAATTGTTTGCAACCACTTACCTTAAAAAATGTAGTATCATTTTTTTCAGTGTATTATTATGTATATGTTACTTTAATGTACATTTTATTTTATTTTATTTTACTTTGCATTGCTTTGCTTTGAAGCACAATGTGACCTGCATGTTTTCTGTGTTCAGGTGAGTAAATGAATGCACACCTTGGCGAGGAAGGTTCCAGTGATGAAGATCTCCATGGCGGTGGTGATGAGAAGCTGGATGATGAGCAGGACAATGGCAGACGGACATTCCTCCGTGATGCAGCGGTATCCGTATCCGATGGTGGTCTGAGTCTCCAGCGAGAAGAGAAAGGCTGCGGTCAGCGTTTGCATCTGCATCACACACATACTGTGGTTTGCTGGAGGATCAAACTCTACGGAAGAAACACATACATCAGACGCAAACTGATGCATACAAACAAGCACATGGATGTAATAGGGGTTTTATTTTATTGAATGGACTCTGGCTTACTGTATCACAGAAAAACAATATTTATCAAAACAAATCTTTTCATTATTGAGTTTATAAGGTTAAAACAACTTTACATGTAGCAAAAACATTTTATTAAATTAAAATGAAGAAAGAAAATTCATTTTGATGAAAGATTAGGCCAAAATAAACATTATTTCTTTATAATAACATGTATGGAATATTAGGGCTGTTATTGTTAACCAAAATTAAAATTAAAACTATAAATAGAAAATTTTTGTTAATTGAAATAATATAAATGTTAACTGAAATAATATAAAATATAAAAAAATTACTTATTTTATATCAGCTAATAAATAAAATAAAAATTAAAAATGACAAAAAAAACAACAAAATTACTAAAACTTTAACAAATGATAATTTAAAAAAATAATAATTCCAAATACTAATAAAAACTGGAACAAAATAATTATTATTCTAAAATAACTCCAGGAACATGAATAAGTCCAGGAACATGAATTAAGAAAGTCACTTTATGTTGATTTTAATTTTATTTCTTACCGAGCAGGTCTCCATGCACCAAAGCCAGCAGGTACCACAGCATTCCGAAGGTGAACCAGGTTCCCACAAACGTGGCACTGAACAGAACCAGTTTGTACCGCCACTGCATGTCCACAAAGGTGGTCCAGGGGTCACGCAGGTACAGAGCGCCACGCCCACTCACGTGCTCGATGCGGACGTTGCTCCGCCCATCCTTGGTTAGAACCCGCCTCCGGCGTGCCACCTGACTTCCGTGCCCCGCCCCCCCGAGTAGAGGCTTTAGGATGTCTGTCTGTGTCTGGGAGTGGCACACCTTTTGAGGGGCGGGGCTTTGAGAAGAAGGGGGTGTGGCCGATGTCATCTGGAGAAGAAACTATTTTTTAACTTTTTTTTTCTTTAGTAAAGTATAAGTTGTTTACATTCACATTAACATGTATGCATTTGACAGATGCAGTAAAATTTGCTATTTTTTGTATGGTATGTTTAAATATGCAAATTATGCATTATCTAAATAAATATGCATACATTTTCAGAGCAGAAATCTGAACATTGGTTCAAAATTCTTGTTTGATTTTCTTGATATATAGACGTTAAAGTTTTTTACTGTTGGGATTTTGTATTTCTCTTTTTTATCACTCAGATAAATCAGAAAATACTGTCAACAGACAGAACTTTTTTTTTTTACTATGTTTTTAGGAGTAAAATGTTGTATAAATCAGTGTGAATGTTTTTTAAACAAACCCCTCAGTAAAACCCTTCAGAATACAGATAGGAATTAAACTGTAAGTTTTGGTGTATGTAAGTTCTGCTGAAGTGGAGAAAACTCACAACCTTTAAAAATATGCATTTTCACCACATTTTTAGGAATAAAATGTAAAAACTAAATATCAGTGTAAATGTTATATGAACAAACCCTCTCAGTAAAAGCCTTCAGAATATAGATAGGAATAAAACCCTAAGTTCTGATGTATGTAAGTTTTGCTGAAGTGGAGAAAAAAACTCATTGGAATTAAAGATTTGCATTTTTACCATGTTTTTAGGAGTAAAATGTTGTACAAATCAGTGTGAATGTTATTTAAACAAACCCCTCAGTAAAAACCTTCAGAATATAGAGAGGAATTAAACTGTAAGTTTTGGTGTATGTAAGTTTTGCTGAAGTGGAGAAAAAAACTAATTGGGAAATTAAAGATTTGCATTTTTACCATGTTTTTAGGAGTAAAATGTTGTATAAACCAGTGTGAATGATATTTAAATAAACCCCTCAGTAAAAACCTCCAGAATATACATGTAAAGAAAGCTGCTAAGTCTGGTGTATGTAAGTGTTACTGAAGTGGAGAAACAAACTCATTTTTAGAAAACAGCCTGAAATCTACAGACGCAAAGTGTAATAAAATAAACACTTAAATGTATATTTTCGATGCTCTCTGTCTCAAAATTGACTAGTGCATTGACTAACAGGCCACAGCTAAAACACAATGTCTTTTGCTGCTTGAAATACAAATATACACATTTAGATGCCATGATATTCAGCTCATTCAGTGGCCTTCAGTGTTTTCTGCAGTACTTTTGTTTTGTGGTGTAGATTTCAGTCCGCAGGGAGAAGATCTTGTTGAATGTAATTTATCTGGTTAATCAGGTGAACAGAATGGATTATTTTACACGAGAGAGACTTTAACCAACAATGAGACAAAAGAGACAAACTAAATGAGGGCATGTGGAAAACATCTAGACTGTCTCTCCTCATCTGCCATATAAACTCATTATCACACAGCAGAAAAATTATGTTTTCTTCAATATTTTTTATTTGTTTTCTAGTACAAATATACTGGAGTATAAAATTTACTGAAGAAGCAAAATGAGTTAAGATATTAAGCCTCTTTTTTTAACTTAAACTAAGTTTATGTTTAAATCAAGACTAAATATATGTTAATATAGGGTCAGAAAAATAATACTGTTTTCCCTTTGATTTAAGTTGATTTTTCTGATCCCATTGACAGATATTTGTTCTCAACTTAAACACAAACATAAACATTTTGTTTTTCAGAAAACAAGACTTAAATAAATAAAAAAACAATACCTGAATAAAAATTTGTATATCTAAATATCTGCATATTTTTAAAGTCCAAACACGCATTAAAACAAAGTCTCTCTTTTCTTTTTCAGCAGAATGATTCATGGTAAAGACTGAATGTGTTTAATACTCGTGATGTGTTTTAGTCTCTCTGCTTCCACCTTATCAGCACTTCCAGTTTCTGTCTGTCTCTCTTTCTCAACTCGTCTCTCTCTCTCGGGTACAAAGGAACGTATTGTTTGAAACACTAACCAACGGGACAAAACCGACCACTGACAAACATATCTTTGTGTGTGTGTGTGTGTGTGTGTGTGTGTGTGTGTGAGTGTGTGTGTGTTAAATTATGATTAAGATGAAAACTGGTTGTAAAACATAGCATAAATAGAAACCAGTTACAGCACTTAAAATCTTGATGTTAATAAATAAATGAATGGACATTTTGCAATAACAACCCAAATATATTATATTATATTATATTATATTATATTATATTATATTTTTAATATAACCTATTTTTGTAATTAATATTTGGATGACAGTAAAATTTGGGTAGCATTTTATTTTTAATATGCACATCAAAATTGCATATGACCAAAATGTTTGTATAAATAAGAAATAAAATAAGAAGTAAAAAAAGAACACATACTTTTGAACTTTAAAATTCAGGCAGCTTATTTTTTAGTACTCTTTATACTCTTATTTTTACTTTTATTTTATTGTTTTTTCATAATTGAATTTGAAAAGAAATCAAATAAGGAACAACTGTTCACTCTAACTTTCTTAATAGGTAATAAATAAACACTTCATCATATTTTTCATATGTAATGTTTTTTTAAATTTTTTTTTATCTCAGCCTAAATAATGTATCCTAAATCTATCAGTATATGATTATTGCACTTGGGATATTTGTGCAGAAGTTTAATATAGCAGTGATGTCTTGATGCTTTAGTGCTGGTGTGAAAGCAGAAACTGAATTAAAGGGCTTTTCTTCCACGCTCTCATTCAGTTTTAATCTTCATTTGGGGTTTTTTGTTCTGATTCAGGCACTTTGCACAAACGTCCTCTACACGTGTGGATGTCAGGGGTTTGTGAAGTGCTGGAACAGAACATCCTGAGAACAGCAGCTCACAAAAGAAGCTGTGAGAGGAATGAGAACTCCAGAGTGATGAGGCGTTTCATTAATGAGAGATGCAGGAGGAGAACACTGAGAGAATGAGAGAAAGAGTGAGTGATGCTGCTGCTGCTGCTGAACACTGTGAGCTGCAGGGGGCGCTGTGTGTGTCACATCCATCACTGCATGCACTCCTGCACGGTAAGCAGACTTTATACCTTATAGAAATTAAACAAAAATAAATACATATAAATATATTTGATATACTTCAAAGTTTTTAATTATAGAAGTATTTTATTTTATTAAGTTAATGAAATAAATCTAAAACTAATCTATTTTTAGAACTAAATCGGTTTTGTGTTGTATATATATCCTTTTATAAGTATATACAGTGGGGCAAAAAAGTATTTAGTCAGCCACCAATTGTGCAAGTTCTCCCACTTAAAAAGATGAGAGAGGCCTGTAATTTTCATCATAGGTATACCTCAACTAAGAGAGACAAAATGAGAAAAAAAAATCCAGAAAATCACATTGTAGGATTTTTAAAGAATTAATTGGTAAATTCCTCGGTAAAATAAGTATTTGGTCACCTACAAACAAGCAAGATTTCTGGCCCTCACAGACCTGTAACTTCTTCTTTAAGAGACTCCTCTGTCCTCCACT